>NC_134398.1:217253189-217440400 GCF_050003625.1 Haematobia irritans | reverse complement strand
TAATTATATATTAAACGAAAAGATGTTTAGATTAAAAAAAACTTACTTGTAATTAGACTAAAATATTTGGGTCAAAATCAATACTCACTTCACTTTAACATATGTTTAGATTTTAATATAAAGGTCATTTATTGTAAGTTTTTTGGTATAATTTTATTTCATTTAGTTAGAATTTATATAAAGGCCATTAATTATTATTATATTTTTTTGTTAAATATTTTTTACATTTGAAAATTCTTTGAAATACTAAATTATTTTTTTTTATACGTGTATGTGTTTAAAATGTCTTAAATATATATATATAAAAACTTTGTTTTTGCTTAATTTTATATTAAACGAAAAGATGTTTAGATTTAAAAAAAACTTACTTGAAATTAGATTAAAATATTCGGGTAAAAATCAACACTCACTTCACTTTAACGTATGTTTAGATTTTTATATAAAGGTCATTTATTATAAGTTTTTTGGTATAATTTTATTTCATTTAGTTAGAATTTATATAAAGGTCATTAATTATTATTATATTTTTTTTTTGGTTAAATATTTTTTACATTTGAAAATTCTTTGAAATACTAAATTTTATTTTTTTTGATACGTGTATGTATTTAAAATGTCTTAAATATATAAATAAAAACTTTGTTTTTGCTTAATTATATATTAAACGAAAAAAATTTTAGATTAAAAAAAACTTACTTGATATTAGATTAAAATATTCTGGTAAAAATCAACACTCACTTCACTTTAACGTATGTTTAGATTTTTATATAAAGGTCATTTATTATAAGTTTTTTTGGTATAATTTTATTTCATTTAGTTAGAATTTATATAAAGGCCATTAATTATTATTATATTTGTTTTTTTTTTTGTTTTTTTTTTTTGGTTAAATATATTTTACATTTGAAAATTCTTTGAAATACTAAATTTTATTTTTTTTGATACGTGTATGTATTTAAAATGTCTTAAATATATAAATAAAAACTTTGTTTTTGCTTAATTATATATTAAGCAAAAACATTTTTAGATTAAAAAAAAACTTGAAATTAGAATAAAATATTTGGGTCAAAATTAACACTCACTTTACTTTAACGTATGTTTAGATTTTAATATAAAGGTAATTTATTATAAGTTTTTGTTTTGTATAATTTTATATCATTTAGTTAGAATTTATATAAAGACCATTAATTATTATAATATTTTTTTTGTGTTAAATATTTTTTACATTTGAAAATTCTTTGAAATACTAAATTATATTTTTTTAATACGTGTATGTGTTTAAAATGCCTTAAATATATATAAATAACTTTGTATTTGCTTAATTATATATTAAACAAAAACATTTTTAGATTAAAAAAAAACTTACTTGAAATTAGACTGAAATATTTGGGTCAATCACTCACTTCACTTTAATGTATGTTTAGATTTTAATATAAAGGTAATTTACTATAAGTTTTTGTTTTGTATAATTTTATTTCATTTAGTTAGAATTTATATAAAGACCATTAATTATTATAATATTTTTTTTTTGTGTTAAATATTTTTTACATTTGAAAATTCTTTGAAATACTAAATTATTTTTTTTTACACTTGTATATATTTAAAATGTCTTAAATATGTATAAAAAACTTTGTTTTTGCTTAATTATATATTAAACGAAAAGAAGTTTAGATTAAAAAAACCTTGAAGTTAGACTAAAATATTTGGGTCAGAATCAACACTCACTTCACTTTAACGTATGTTTAGATTTTAATGTAAAGGACATTTATTATAAGTTTTTTTTTTTTTGTATAATTTTATTTCATTTAGTTAGAATTTATATAAAGGCCATTAATTATTATAATATTTTTTTTTGTTAAATATTTTTTACATTTGAAAATTCTTTGAAATACTGAATTTTATTTTTTTGATACGGGTATGTGTTTAAAATGTCTTAAGTATATATAAATAACTATGTTTTTGCTTAATTATATAATAAACGAAAACATTTTTAGATTAAAACAAAAAACTTACTTGAAATTAGACTAAAATATTTGGGTCAAAATCAACACTCACTTCACTTTAACGTATGTTTAGATATTAATATAAAGGTCATTTATTTTTTTTATTTGTTTTTTTTTTTTTGAATTTTATTTCATTTGGTAATCCATTAAATATTCAATTTTAGATATTTTATATATATATGTATATTTATTTTTTTTTTAATTTAAAAATAGATCTTCTTTAATTAATTGATATTATTTTTAAATCGTGCGATTGTAACTGCTGCTTGCTATTTGCTTCCGTTGGCCATAACAATTCAGTAGTAACTTGTATTATATTCTAACATTGATTATCAACTGAAACATGTTCCTAAACTGACAATTGCATTTATAGACATTATGGCTGGTAGCTAGATCTCAGGAAGTCTTAAGGCGTTCATCAGAAAAAATTCACAAATATGAATTATTTAATAATAAAAACAAGTACAAAGTTATGACGTTTCGATTAAATTATAAGTGTGTACTAAATAATCTGGGGGGACCGATACCTAGTGCGAATTGCAGATTTACAAATTAGATCACAGAAAATAAACAAAAAATAAAAACAGTTGCAACCGTAGTGGGAACGACAAAAAAAATCGAATGATTGTCAATGCGATTTTAAAGCGACCCGATTTGTATGTTTTAATTCAAAGTTAGACGATCGATTGATCTTAGGTAGTGCGAAATATTTTCTTCGCATTCACGTGTTTCACATAGCGACCAACATTTTTGCAAACAACGTCAATGTTAAAACGTTCGATGTTTTTTTTTATTTAATTATAACAACAACATAAAAAACTCTCAATATATTTTTTTATGCTCATGATTTTTTTTGTTTTATTTTTTTACATTAACTTTGATTTATACAACAAATACACAATGCCGCCGTCATTTGCTTGTTCACCGCCTTCGCCGGCAACCGGCTTTTTTCAATGTGCTTTAGTCTCTCAATACCATCATTTGGTCGTTATCGTATGCATAATAGGGTCTATGTTTCAATTTCACATCGTTTCGTTGGGCTTCGATTTGTAAACAACAATAACAACAGCCGTTGACCTAACCTTTCAATCATTTCCGTTTCTCTGCTTTTGAGCACAAACAACAACACAAACGGCAGACAGCATTTGATAGTCAGTCAATGCACATTGCCTTTCCAGCATTATCATTTATTTGTTGCTTCTTTTGTTTCTTTCACAGCATTAAGAAGATATATATACATAGTACAGGGTGGGTGATATGTATTGCAACCAACTTTAGGTTATTATCATATCTAAACTACTAGTCCGAATTTATTCCAGTGACATTTTTTTGATTACAAGCTTACAAAAGAATTTCGATCTATTAGCATTTAGAAAACAAGTTTTACGTGATTGAATTCAAGCGTAATATAAAGAGTGAAGATCAACCAGAAACATTGCAAAAATTACAGTTCGGTGCTGTTTATGGGCTGGTGGCATCATTTGATCGTACTTCTTCAAATAAGATGCGAATCATAACGTAACTGTGAATGGTGAGCGCTACCGTGCCCAACACAACACGCGTGACATTGGAGTTATTGCAAGGCGAAGCAGGATTGGCTTGTCACAAACTGTGAGTTTTGTCACAGTTTATATTGGACAGGAGACTGAACTTAACCCACTAATGCCTCAACTTTTTGCCGGCTGATTAAACATTCAATGTTAACGGCACAAAAGCAAGAAAACGATACAAGAAAAATTTATGCGGTAAAATTCAGTATATGCTGCAAGGCCTCTTGAACAGATTTTACTAAGTTTTCTTTTTATTTTACCCATTTTTGTTGTCTTAAGCTGTGTTTTACTAAAAGCTTCCTTATTTTAAAAAGCCCGCCCAAAGGCGGGATTGGGCATTAGAGGGTTCCCAATAAACACAGGATGAGCGTTTTTCAAATGCAACAACTTTTCAGTTTGATGGTAAATATAATTTTCAACATAAATTCAACTTGACTTGAAATAGCTCATCTTCAATACATCTTCAAATTGTTTGCGAATTACTTTCAATTTGCCAAAATGTTGACGAAATCTTTGAAAAGTTGTTGAAGATAATATGAGAAAACTTTGACAAAACACTACCCTAAAATGCAACGAAAAAACCATGTGGTTTTCAATACTTATTTGTGCAACGAAGTTCGTGGTCAATTGCAAGAAATAAAACAAATGGAAAATTTTAGACAAATAACCAAATAGTTTATAAAAATAGGTAAGTGAAAATAAAAAATGAAATAAAACTTTAAGGAAGTCACTAAATGTATATCTCTTTGCAGAAAACTAAAATTATGGATTCTACGTTTTTGAAAACATTAATAAGCTGACCGGTGAAAAAATGGTGGACAATTAACTGGAACTGTTTCAAATAGTTTATAATAATTGGTACGTCAATATGAAAAATTAAATCAACACTTTAGAGAAGTCACTAAATTTAAATCTCTTTGCAGAAAACCAAAATCTTTGGATGCTACATTCTTGCAAACATTAAGAAGCTGACCAATGAAAAATGAGTGGCTTATCGACAAGAAAAAGTTTCCAGAAACATTACAAGTGCAACCAATTAAAATTGTTAAAAACAACAAATTGTTGAAATCAACAACTTCTGGATGAAAAAGGGGATCACATCGTCAGTTTAATTCATATGCTATTATCAGTTTAAAATGGATATTTTGTGAATTCCTTCTGCTGGAAATCAATTCTAACACGCGGTCCAGTACGTTCCTAATTTCAAATTGCCCGCATGTTAATAAATTTTAATGCTGTTTTATGACACCAAAAGGAAGGAAAACGAATTATCAATGCAAAAGTGTTTACTAATAATGTTTAAGATATTTAAAGTTTTGTTGTTTGTTTTTTTTGTTCTTATTTGTTGATATGTTTAATAAGATTATTATTTATCAATTGGTATTGTAGTGTATTATGTAGTGTAGTGTATTATTATATATTTTATTTTGATGAAAATGAATAAATTATACAAAATTCATAGAATTTTGGCTTTGACTTTCAATTTGAAGCGGGGATATCATTTATACAAATTTAGGTTGAAAAGTATTTGCAACGATGTTAATTTTGAATTTGACTCGCATCGAAAATTGTTTGACAAATTATTGAGTAGCGATGCATTTCAATTTGAGGATAACACTTGAGATATTATTGCTAATGTGTTGAATTTCACTGTTGAGGGTAATGTCTGTTTTTTGTTGAGAACGCGATTTTCTCAACAATTTTTCAACTTGAATATTACCCTAATCCTTTGAAAAAATGTTTGAAAAATTGTTGAAATTTAGCATTTTTCAAACGTTTGTGTTTATTGGGTTAAAGCTAAGAAAGGACGAGAAAAGCCACGTTTACCCTGTACTCGTGCAAAAGGCAATAGGGAAAATTTGGGGACTAAAACCGAAAATTGTGAACATTCCTAAGAATTGAAACTTCTTAGCACATACACGCACAGAAAAACCATGTTTGGACATGGTTGCCGCATTCATTTAATGCTTATTTAGAGCATGTAATTGCCGCGACAACCATGTATTTTGTCTTTGTAAAAATAATTTTCGAGCGGAGAAAAATGTATGGTGGCAATAAGCATTTGAATGGTTCTCAAATACCACAAACATGTTCTATCATTTAAATGATAGAATTTGAGACCATTAAATGGTCGGGAAAATCATGTACCTGACCATTCAATTTTTTTACTTTTTTACAGGGAAAGAAGTATTTTTATAGGTTAAGTATAGACATGTCTAGAACCTTTACATGGCCATAAAGACCATGTACATTATTTTCGTGACCATTTAATTTTTTTGCAGCGAAAATAATTTTATAAAAACATTGAGCAGGTACACACGATTTTCATTTTGCGCGTCTGTCGTGTGTTAATTGTTTCTTGGAATGGACGGAGAATACGGAATTACTGTGTTTTCTGTTAATTTATTTATTCAGAAGTGGCTCGTGGTTTTAGTGAACACAAAAAAGGAAAGTGTAATTGAAAAATTGTATCTGTTTTTTGTTCTGCATTTTGCTATATGCACGGATGAAAAAGACTGTTTTCCATATGTTTGGCTATAAACATTATATGTTTGGAACACAAATTTTTAAACACAATATTTTTGAGTGCAAGCATATAATGTTCATAAACTAGCATAACATGTTTGGGACATATATGTTAATATGTTAGAACATATTATGTTTGGGACATAAAATGTTTGTAAATATAATATGCTTGGATGCAAACATATATTAATTTAGAAATAGTCTATAAACATATATGTGTTTAGTAGCTTGGAGCGCTATTTAACAGGGAGCGATATTGAATTAAGTTGGTGGTTGTTGCTTGTTATTACAAAATTTACATTTTATTTTTCCTTGGGCAATTGATCAGCTACTTCTTTGATCCTTACAAACTGTGTGGTCCGCTGTTCGAATCCTCGTCCGGCAAAAGGTAAAATTAAAATAAAAAAATTTAAAATTTCTTCTACAATGTTTGTATTACAGAAAAAGGTGCTAAGAACTAAAAAATGTCTTGGAATTGAGAAAGATGTGGGGGAATATACAATTAGGCAGAAACAAAATTTTGAGCATTCAGGTCGAAAACCTATGTTGTTAGCACCTATATTACCTGTTTATTTTCATAATTCATTATGATTGTAAATATATAAATAAATAAATAAAATTTTGAGCACAATATTGTTTGGGAGAATTTTTTAAAGCATATAATATTTTTGGGTGCAAAATGTTTCCAAACATATTATATGTTCACAAAATAACATATTGTTTTTTGGAAGACAACATTATTGAATTTGGATGCAAAAATACAAAATGTTTGGAACTTAGACTACCCAAACATATATTGTTTAGACCAATATGCTTTCAAACATATTATATATTGGAAGAGATCAAACATATAAATGTTTGGGCAATACCCAAAAATGTATATGCTTGAAGCAAAATATGTTTGGGAGTATATGTTACAGAAGCGATTTAATAACAAGCAGAGGTAATAACAAGCAACAACCACCAACTTAATTCAATATCGCTCCCTGTTAAATAGCGCTCCAAGCTACTAAACACATATATGTTTATAGGTTATTTCTAAATTAATATATGTTTGCATCCAAGCATATTATATTTACAAACATTTTATGTCCCAAACATAATATGTTCTAACATATTAACATATATGTCCCAAACATGTTATGCTAGTTTATGAACATTATATGCTTGCACTCAAAAATATTGTGTTTAAAAATTTGTGTTCCAAACATATAATATTTATAGCCAAATATATGAAAAACAGTCTTTTTCATCCGTGTACCAAATGGCTCGAAGTCGTGCCACGGTGCTTTTCGCAGTTGAAATGTATCCAAAAAAGCAAAAAAGTGTCAACTGTATCAACCCTGATTGGAAGACATCATTGAAATATTTATTCGTGAGATACCGAACGAAACTACACAGAAAAAATCACAATATTTTCAATTAACATATTGAAAACATAATTAATTGAAAAATTAACTGATGCCATTAAAATGATTGAAAAATTTTAGAGAAAATATTAATTTCCCAATTAAAATTACAATTGAATAAAAAAAAATATTTCCATACTTTTCAATGGTTCAATGAATTTTAACACAAATCTGAAGAAAAATTCAACTATAATTATAATCGGAAATATCAATATGAAAATCTTTGTAAAATTATTTATAATAAAAAATAATTATAAATAAACAAACAATAATACATTAAACAGTTGATTGCCTCAATTAAAAAATTAATTGAGTTTTTCGACCAAAATAAATTATATTTTTAATTGAACCAAAAAAATTAATTAAAAGTTTCGAAAGAACATTCCATGGACATTCCAACAGGACACAGCATCATCGCACTCACCATGCGTCAAACGAAAATAAATTAAAAAGGAGGTAACTCGCTTCATTATTACCACACAATAGCCTCAAAAATCACCGCATCTCAATCGGTTGGACTATTGAGCATTTTGGAGAGTAAGGCACTAAAATAAAACCAAACTTTCGATCCCGGCGCTTCACCGGGATGGGTCATATTACCACAGAGCGACTTTCTTACACCATGTAACGGCTTTGTCGGCCAATTGAAGACCATAAAGTAGCTATTTCAAAAAAATCTAAAATGATTTTAAAATGTAATGTTATTTACGACATTTTTATTTTTGAATAATAAATTAAAAAAATAAAAAAATCCTTTCTTACATTAGATATTAGCCACCCTGTATACATCATTAGTAGCGAGAGCCAATGATGTCTACAATAACTATTCTTATATATTTTTTTTAAACATGATTAGTTTTTGTATTATCAGTAAAATGGTGTGGACAAGTGACATCAAAACATTTTACTTTCTATATTTCATAAACGTTAAAACAAGCAAATTTCAATTGTTGAACATTGTCCAGTTAAAGCTAATCGGAGAAAATAAATTTGCAATTTACTTTCTGCTAACTGGCAGTTAAAGTCTAACAGAGTTACATGAAAATGGTCGTAGGTCGTATGAGAAAATGATTGAAAATAGTTACGAAAATAGTATAGTCGGTCGGGGCCGACTATATTATACCCTGCACCACTTTGTAGATCTAAATTTTCGATACCATATCACATCCGTCAAATGTGTTGTGTGCTATATATAAAGGTTTGTCGCAAATACATACATTTAAATATCACTCAATTTGGACAGAATTTTATAGACTTCTACAAACTCTTTAGACTCAAAATTTAAGTCGGCTAATGCACTAGGGTGGAACACAATGTTAGTAAACAAATATGGGAAACATTTAAATCTGAAGCAATTTTAAGGAAACTTCGCAAAAGTTTATTTATGATTTATCGCTCGATATATATGTATTAGAAGTTTAGGAAAATTAGAGTCATATTTACAACTTTTCGACTAAGCAGTGGCGATGTTACAAGGAAAATGTTGGTATTTTGACCATTTTTGTCGAAATCAGAAAAACATATATATGGGAGATATATCTAAATCTGAACCGATTTCAACCACATTTGGCAGCATAGCTACAATGATAATTCTACTCCCTGTGCAAAATTTCAACTAAATCGAAATCAGAAAAACATATATATCGGAGATATATCTAAATCTGAACCGATTTCAACCAAATTTGGCAGCATAGCTACAATGCTAATTCTACTCCCTGTGCAAAATTTCAATTAAATCGGAGCAAAAAATTGGCCTCTGTGGTCATATGAGTGTAAATCGGGCGAAAGCTATATATGGGAGATACATCTAAATCTGAACCGATTTCAACCAAATTTGGCACGCATAGCTACAATGATAATTCTACTTCCTGTGCATAATTTCAACTAAATAGGAGTCAAAAATTGGCCTCTGTGGTCATATGAGTGTAAATCGGGCGAAAGGTATATATGGGAGATATATCTACATTAGAACCGATTACAACCAAATTTGGCACGCATAGCTATAATGCTAATTCTACTCCCTGTGCAAATTTTCAATTAAATCGGAGTGTAAGATTGGCCACTGTGGTCATATGAGTGTAAATCGGGCGAAAGCTATATATGGGAGCTATATATAAATCTGAACCAATTTCAATCAAATTTGGCACGCATATCTACAATGCTAAATCTACTCCCTGTGCAAAATTTCAACCAAATTGGGCAAAAACTCTAGCTATTAGAACCATATTAGTCCATATCGGGCGAAAGATATATATGGGAGCTATATCTAAATCTGAACCGATTTCAATCAAATTTTGCACAGTTAACTGCACTACTAATTGTACTCCTAGTTCAAAATTTCAAACAAATTGGGCCAAAACTCTGGCTTCTAGGACCATATTAACCCATATCGGGCGAAAGATATATATGTGAGCTATATCTAAATCTGAATCGATTTCAACCAAATTTGGCACGCATAGCTACAATACTAAATCTACTCCCTGTGCAAAAGTTCAACCAAATTGGGCTAAAACTCTGGCTTTTAGGACCATATTAGTCCATATCGGGCGAAAATATATATGGGAGCTATATCTAAATCTGAACCGATTTCTTCCAAAATCAATAGGGTTCTATTCTGACCCAAATTAGGAACATGTGCCAAATTTGAAGGCGATTGGACTTAAATTGCGACCTAGACTTTGATCACAAAAATGTGTTCACAGACAGACGGACGGACGGACGGACAGACGGACAGACGGACATGGTTATATCGACTCAGGGATCCACCCTGAGCATTATTGCCAAAGACACCATGTGTCTATCTCGTCTCCTTCTGGGTGTTACAAACATATGCACTAACTTATAATACCCTGTTCCACAGTGTGGCGCAGGGTATAAAAATAATTGAGTTGTGCAATCAACATAAATTAAATTTTTAATTGAATAAATTAAAAAACTTAATTAAGTTTTGTAATCAACATCATTAACTAACACTTTTTATTGAATCAATTAAAGAATTAATTGAAAAATTGCTAATGGAATCAATTTTTTTAATAAAGTATTTTTTTCTATTACGTTTTTAAGTAAAAAAATAAATTTTTAATTTAATAAGTTAGAAAACTTAATTAAGTTTTGTAATCAACATCATTAACACTTTTTATTGAATCAATTAGAGAATTAATTGAAAAATTGCAAATGAAATTAATTTTTTAATAAAGTATTTTTATACCCTGCGCCACACTGTGGAACAGGGTATTATAAGTTAGTGCATATGTTTGTAACACCCAGAAGGAGACGAGATAGGCACATGGTGTCTTTGGCAATAATGCTCAGGGTGGGTCTCTGAGTCGATATAACCATGTGCGTCTGTCCGTCCGTCCGTCTGTCTGTGAACACATTTTTGTGATCAAAGTCTAGGTCGCAATTTAAGTCCAATCGCCTTCAAATTTAGCACATGTTCCTAATTTGGGTCAGAATAGAACCCTATTGATTTTCAGATTTAGATATAGCTCCCATATATATCTTTCGCCCGATATGCACTAATATGGACCCAGCAGCCAGAGTTTTATACCGATTTGCTTGAAATTTTGTACAAACATAACACTTAGTATAGTCAAGTGTGCAAAATTTGCTTGAAATCGGTTCAGATTTAGATATAGCTCCCATATATATCTTTCGCCCGATATGGACTAATATGGTCCTAAAAGTCAGAGTTTTGGCCCAAATTGGTTGAAATTTTGCACAGGGAGTAGATTTAGCATTGCAGCTATGCGTGCCAAATTTGGTTGAAATCGATTCAGATTTAGATATAGCTCCCATATATATCTTTCGCCCGATATGCACTTATATGTACCCAGAAGCCTGAGTTTTATCCCGATTAGCTTGAAATTTTGCACAAGGAGTACAATTGGTAGTATAGTCATGTGTGCCAAATTTGATTGAAATCGGTTCAGATTTAGATACAGCTTCCATATATATTTTTCGCCCGATATGGACTTATATGGCCCCAGAAGCCAGAGTTTTGCCACAATTTGGTTGAAATTTTGCACTAGGTGTACAATTAGTAATATAGTCATGTGTGCCAAATTTGATTGAAATCCGTTCAGATTTAGATATAGCTCCCGATTTACACTCATATGACCACAGAGGCCAATTTGTTGCTCCGATTTAGTTGAAATTTTGCACAGGGAGTAGATTGTAGCTATGCGTGCCAAATTTGGTTGAAATCGGTTCAGATTTAGATATAGCTTCCATATATATGATTTTCTGATTCCGACAAAAATGGTCAAAATACCAACATTTTCCTTGTATTTTATTGTATTAGAGTCATAAAGTTGTAAAAATGACTCTAATTTTCATAAACTTCTAATACATATATATATCGAAAATTTAGATCTACAAAGTGGTGCAGGGTATAATATAGTCGGCCCCGCCCGTCTTTAGACTTTCCTTACTTGTTTTTTTCTTAGATTTTTTGTGACAATAAAAATAGAATGTCTTTTGAAAATTGCATGTTTTAATTTAAGAACAATGTACTTTTAAATGGTTTTCGAAAATGAAAATACTCCCAAACATATAATATTTTTAGAGTCAAAATGCTTTCCAACAGATCCAAAAATATATGTACTTACGGCAAAATATATTTGAGACATACTTATGGTAGAAAAGAGATGTTGCCTAGGAAACACACGTATAAACTTTAAATTTAAATACGGAACAACCGAATGACAAAACTTTCCTTAAAATTAGTTTAAAAATTTTTTTAAAATACCATTATATTACTGCCTTATTTTTATGAATCAGAAATTTTGCATTGCTAATGGTGTTTTCTTTTCTGAAAAAAGTGCTTTGCCTTCATTTTGTCTGTACAGAATGCGCATTTTTAAAATGTTACCAGAAACCTAAAAAAATGCTATCATTTCAGCGGGCAGAAAAGAATTCAAAGAAGGAAACAGGGCAATCGCAGCACTCTCATTTGTTGGCAGTGCTGAAAATGCCCGTAATTTGCCTCTATGCGTGGCGCTATTTTCACAACAGAATTCGAAGCCTTTTCGCACTTTTGCCTGTTTTTTTTAGAAAAGAACCTAAAGAGTACATTTTCCGGGCAAAATGCAAAAAAAGTGTGCATTTTTTACAAGAAAAGAAAACGCCATAAGTGTAAACATTTTTGTTTTATCGAAACAGCAGTTGCAGTTTTGCTATTTCAATAGAGAAAATTGCTGAAGTTTTTTTTAAATATTATTTTTTTAATACCATATTATCACGTTTTCTTTTAAGAATATTGTCCTCACATCTTCAGAAATGGTTTGTGGATAATAGGAAGACACAAGATGATATATTAAACATGTTTAATATGATAATTACTTAATAACTACAAGTTATTGTCTTATCTACTATACTTTATTAATTTATTTTAATGCTAGAACAAGTGAATCGTTGTTGTTGTTGTTTTTTTTTTTTCTTAAACAACTACAATATTTTTTTTGGGCCAATTTATAGTCCGATTGTGTATTTAATTCCAATCTTTCTCATTAAAATCTTGATTTTTTTTATATGGACATCAGCAACCTCGTATTGAATGGACTTTACATTACAAACATGTACGACAAGTACAAATTACTATTTACGGCTAAAAATAGAACCTCGAATATGCCGGTTGATATATTAAAAAATAAAAATAAAAAATGCAAAATAAACTAAAGTCAAACAATTAGGTAAACCTTTTGTAATGGATTCTTCCTCCTCGACACAGTCAAGTTATTGCCCTTTGCTCTTATTGGTAGATCGATTAGATTAATCTGGATTGTTTGTGCTGATTTTTTGTCACTCAATATAATTACAGATTCACTTTTACTTGATTTTAATTGGGGTCGGTACTATTGTTTATTTAAGACATAATTTGAAATAAATCGGTCATGTTTATATGTACTCGAGACATTGTGAAGAGATGATAGCTTATAAATCTATTTACAAACTCAAGAATAAAAATTACATACAAATGTAATTTAATTTATTTTAAATTTATTTCAGCTTTTTATAAATACAAAATCTCACTTTTCGTAAAGGAAATCTTAGGAAATAAATTTGTCACACATCATTATATGTTTCCCAACTTTTCTAAATTTAAATATATGTTTAATATGTTATTGTGAAATTTACATTTTTTTAAATATTTGTTTCGCTTTCACCTTACAAATTATATATAAAGGAATGTATGGCGTGTGAATATAAAAACTGCAATATACACATTAAAAATGTGCTTATATAAAATAAAATTATCCAAAGCTCTTACTTACCCTACTCATAGAGAACTCCATATGGATTAGAAATGCTTTCGTCAAACAGATATTAAGCTAAATTTAACGCATACTATACTATGAATTTATTTAATTTATAAACAAAATTTGTGTATTTTAGAAAACAAATAAAAATTGGTTAATAAGGTAAAGGCAAATGGTACGCAATGTTTTGAATGAAGTTTTGGAAATATATAGAAATAAAATTTTGTCACAAATTTCTATAGAAATAAAACTTTGACAAAATTTTCTATAGAAATAAAATTGTCCATAGAAATAAAATTTGGACAATATTTAATATAGAAATAAAATTTTGACAAAATTTTCTATAGAAATACAATTTTGACGAAATTTCCTACAGAAATAAAATTTTGACAAAATTTTCTATAGAAATAAAATTTTGACAAAATTTTCTATAGAAATAAAATTTTGACAAAATTTTCTATAGAAATAATATGTTGACAAAATTTTCTAAAGAAATAAAATTTTGACAAAATTTTCTATAGAAATAAAATTTTGTCAAAAATTTCTATAGAAATAAAATTTTGACCAAATTTTCTATAGAAATAATATGTTGACAAAATTTTCTAAAGAAATAAAATTTTGACAAAATTTTCTATAGAAATAAAATTTTGACAAACTTTTTTATAGAAATAAAATTTTGACAAAATTTTCTATAGAAATAAACTTTTGACAAAATTTTTAATAGAAATAAAATTTTGACAAAATGTTTTATAGAAATAAATTTTTGACAAAATTTTTTATAGAAATAAATTTTTGACAAAATTTTTTATAGAAATAAAATTTTAACAAAATTTTCTATAGAAATAAAATTTTGAGAAAATTTTTATAGAAATAAAATTTTGAGAAAATTTTCTATAGAAATAAAATTTTGACAAAATTTTCTATAGAAATAAAATGTTGACAAAATTTTCTGTGAAATTAAAATTTTGACAAAATTTTCTATAGAAATAAAATTTCTACAGAAATAACATTTTGACAAAATTTTCTATAGAAATAAAATTTTGACAAAATTTTCTATAGAAGCAAATTGTTGACAAAATTTTGACAAAATTTCCTATAGAAATAAAATTTTGACAAAATTTTCTATAGAAGCAAATTGTTGACAAAATTTTCTACAGAAACAAAATTTTGACAAAATTTCATATAGAAATAAAATTTTGTCAAAAATTTCTATAGAAATAAAATTTTGACCAAATTTTCTATAGAAATAAATTTTTGACAAAATTTTTAATAGAAATAAAATTTTGACAAAATGTTTTATAGAAATAAATTTTTGACAAAATGTTTTATAGAAATAAATTTTTGACAAAATTTTTTATAGAAATAAAGTTTTGACAAAATTTTCTATAGAAATAAAATTTTGAGAAAATTTTTATAGAAATAAAATTTTGAGAAAATTTTCTATAGAAATAAAATTTTGACAAAATTTTCTATAGAAATAAAATTTCCTATAGAAATAAAATGTTGACAAAATTTTCTGTGAAATTAAAATTTTGACAAAATTTTCTATAGAAATAAAATTTCTACAGAAATAATGTGTTGACAAAATTTTCTAAAGAAATAAAATTTTGACAAAACTTTCTATAGAAATAAAATTTTGGCAAAATGTTTTATAGAAATACATTTTTGACAAAATTTTTTATAGAAATAAATTTTTGACAAAATTTTTTATAGAAATAAATTTTTGACAAAATTTTTTATAGAAATAAAATTTTGACAAAATTTTCTATAGAAATAAAATTTTGACAAAATTTTCTATAGAAATAAACTTTTGACAAAATTTTTAATAGAAATAAAATTTTGACAAAATGTTTTATAGAAATAAATTTTTGACAAAATGTTTTATAGAAATAAATTTTTGACAAAATTTTTTATAGAAATAAAATTTTGACAAAATTTTCTATAGAAATAAAATTTTGAGAAAATTTTTATAGAAATAAAATTTTGAGAAAATTTTTTATAGAAATAAAATTTTGACAAAATTTTCTATAGAAATAAAATTTCCTATAGAAATAAAATGTTGACAAAATTTTCTGTGAAATTTAAATTTTGACAAAATTTTCTACAGAAATAAAATTTTGACAAAATTTTCTATAGAAATAAAATTTTGACAAAATTTTCTATAGAAGCAAATTGTTGACAAAATTTTCTATAGAAATAAAATTTTGTCAAAAATTTCTATAGAAATAAAATTTTGACAAAATTTTCTAAAGAAATAAAATTTTGACAAAATTTTCTATAGAAATAAACTTTTGACAAAATTTTTAATAGAAATAAAATTTTGACAAAATGTTTTATAGAAATAAATTTTTGACAAAATGTTTTATAGAAATAAATTTTTGACAAAATTTCCTATAGAAATAAAATTTTGTCAAAAATTTCTATAGAAATAAAATTTTGACCAAATTTTCTATAGAAATAATATGTTGACAAAATTTTCTAAAGAAATAAAATTTTACCAAAATTTTCTATAGAAATAAAATTTTGACAAACTTTTTTATAGAAATAAAATTTTGACAAAATTTTTTATAGAAATAAATTTTTGACAAAATTTTTTATAGAAATAAAATTTTGACAAAATTTTCTATAGAAATAAATTTTTGACAAAATTTTTTATAGAAATAAATTTTTGACAAAATTTTTTATAGAAATAAAATTTTGACAAACTTTTTTATAGAAATAAAATTTTGACAAAATTTTCTATAGAAATAAACTTTTGACAAAATTTTTAATAGAAATAAAATTTTGACAAAATGTTTTATAGAAATAAATTTTTGACAAAATTTTTTATAGAAATAAATTTTTGACAAAATTTTTTATAGAAATAAAATTTTGACAAAATTTTCTATAGAAATAAAATTTTGAGAAAATTTTTATAGAAATAAAACTTTTGAGAAAATTTTCTATAGAAATAAAATTTTGACAAAATTTTCTATAGAAATAAAATTTCCTATAGAAATAAAATGTTGACAAAATTTTCTGTGAAATTTAAATTTTGACAAAATTTTCTATAGAAATAAAATTTCTACAGAAATAAAATGTTGACAAAATTTTCTATAGAAATAAAATTTTGACAACATTTCCCAGCAAAAACTAGGTAACCACATCTCATTACAATTGACATTACCAGGAGTAAAGCTGTCATTACACGTTGCATTACATTGCGGCGAGTTATAATGACTAACTTGTAATGACAAAAATAAATACTTCTCGGTAATTTTCGAATTGTTATTCTCAAATTTTAGGCAGTTGTAGTTAATATAATTATTCACATAATCGAGCACTTACATAAAAAATCAAAAAGAATATGTAATGTAACGGTAATTCTGAAGATTTTTCCGTTAAAAATTTTTTATCACAAATATTTCATAATAATTGTGTTTAATGACATTATCATATTATGTTTTAAATAAATGCTTTCTTATACCTCATTGACATTACACTTCCAAAATGCGCTTAAACTAAATTTCAAATGGCATTTGCCTTATAAAAAAGAGACTTAAAATCCACTTTTAGTAGATTTCGAACCTTATGTGAATTGGCTATTGGATATATTATAACGTAATTCACGAATCCAACTCCCTTAACCCTCTAATGCCCCAATTTTTTTGCCAGCTGATTAAATTTTCAATGTTAACGACACAAAAGCAAGAAAACTAAACAAGAAAATTTTATACGGTAAAATTCAGTATATGCTGCAAAGCCTCTTGAACAGTTTCAACTAAGTTTTCTTTTTATTTTACCCATTTTTGTTGTCTTAAGGAGTGTTTTACTAAAAGCTTCATTATTAAATGAAGCCCGCCTAAAGGCTGGATTGGGCATTAGAGGGTCAAACAACCTACATTTATTTCTATTTTAAGTGTGAAATTATTTTGAGTGTAATCTTATTTAGATTATTTATTAGATTTTTGTTTATTTATACAATATTCGTTTCTATTCAAGTAGTTCTCCTATTACAGCACCACTCACCATATTTTGATCCATTGTAATCGGCAATAGAAACCAATATTTTCGAAATTTGGTTGCCTGAGACAAAAAGTGGTTATTTTGCCACTTATTGTCTCATATAATCACCTAATATGTAATGGCTACGATTAGGTGATTACATATTAGGTGATTATATGCTTTAAATGCACTACTTATTTTATGGCCGAAAGTATGCCTGGGGAGAAGTACTTTCCTCCTAGGACATGCGTATGTAAATGTAATCCGAAGCGATGCCAATTAGTAAGTGGTTATTAATTTTTAAATAGGCTTACCTACAAGATTACCGGGAAATGAGAGCTTTTGCTGGGTTCCAATAGAAATAAAATTTTTACAAAATTTTCCATAGAAATAAAATTTTGACAAAATTTTCTATAGACATAAAATTGACAAAATTTTCTATAGAAATAAAATTGACAAAATTTTCTATAGAAATAAAATTTTGACAAAATTTTTTATAGAAATAAAATTTTGACAAAATTTTCTATAGACATAAAATTGACAAAATTTTCTATAGAAATAAAATTGACAAAATTTTCTATAGAAATAAAATTTTGACAAAATTTTCTATAGAAATAAAATTTTGACAAAATTTTCTATAAAAATAAAATTTTGACAAAATTTTCTATAGATATAAAAGTTTGACAAAATTTCCTATAGAAATAAAATGTTGACAAAATTTCCTATAGAAATAAAATTTGGACAAAATTTTCTATAGAAATAGAATTTTGACGAAATTTTCTATAGAAATAAAATTTGGAGAAATTTTTTTATTAAAAAAAATTTTGACAAAATTGTTTATAAAAATAAAAATTTTTTATTAGCTACTTTTATTTAAACAAAATAGCAAACGATCTTTGCTATTTCAGAAAACAATGACTGCTTTCCTTTTTTCACCTGAATTTTTGCTTTTCTAACACCTGTCGAAATAAAATGCTGACAAACTTTTCTATAGAAATAAAATTTTGACAAAATTTTTTATAGAAATAAAATTTTGACAAAATTTTCTATAAAATAAAATTTTGACAAAATTTTCTATAGAAATACAATTTTAAAAAAATTTTCTATAGAAATAAAATTTTGACAAAATTTTCTGTAGAAACAAAATGTTGACAAAATTTTCTATAGAAAAAAATTTTTGACAAAATTTTCTATAGAAATAAAATTTTGACAAAATTTTCTATAGAAATAAAATTTTGACAAAATTTTCTATAGAAATAAAATTTTGACAAAATTTTCTATAGATATAAAAGTTTGACAAAATTTCCTATAGAAATAAAATGTTGACAAAATTTCCTATAGAAATAAAATTTGGACAAAATTTTCTATAGAAATAGAATTTTGACGAAATTTCTTATAGTAATAAAATGTTGACAAAATTTTCTATAGAAATAAAATTTGGAGAAATTTTTTTATTAAAAAAAATTTTGACAAAATTGTTTATAAAAATAAAAATTTTTTATTAGCTACTTTTATTTAAACAAAATAGCAAACGATCTTTGCTATTTCAGAAAACAATGACTGCTTTCCTTTTTTCACCTGAATTTTTGCTTTTCTAACACCTGTCGAAATAAAATGCTGACAAACTTTTCTATAGAAATAAAATTTTGACAAAATTTTTTATAGAAATAAAATTTTGACAAAATTTTCTATAAAATAAAATTTTGACAAAATTTTCTATAGAAATACAATTTTAAAAAAAATTTTCTATAGAAATAAAATTTTGACAAAATTTTCTGTAGAAACAAAATGTTGACAAAATTTTCTATAGAAAAAAATTTTTGACAAAATTTTCTATAGAAATAAAATTTTGACAAAATTTTCTATAGAAATAAAATTTTGACAAAATTTTCTATAGATATAAAAGTTTGACAAAATGTCCTATAGAAATAAAATGTTGACAAAATTTCCTATAGAAATAAAATTTGGACAAAATTTTCTATAGAAATAAAATTTTGACGAAATTTTTTATAGGTGGTGTTGGATCATTTTCACCATCTTGTCTTTGAGGGATCGTTTTCTGTACGTGTAGCCAGGTTATGGAACTCGCTACCTCACCACCTTAAAAATTTCTCTATTACTCCTTTTACATTTAAAAAGAATTTCTTAAATTATTTATCTACTCTATAATGCAAATATTTATCATCTCACTGACAATTTCAAACTCAATGCGTTTTAATTTCTTGTTTTTTTTTTAGTTTCGTTTTAATTATAAAGTTAAGTTTTTATTTGGAATACTAGAGCTCTATTGATTGAATTTCTATCAACATGTTGTCCAGAAGGGCGTTGGTTGATTAAATAAATAATAAAATGTTGACAACATTTTCTATAGAAATAAAATTTTAAAATGTCGACAAAATTTTTTATAGAAATAAAATGTTGACAAAATTTTCTATAGAAATAAAATTTGGACAAAAGTTTTTATAGAAATTAAATTTTGACAAAATTTTTTATAAAAATACAATTTTATATTTGCTACTTTTATTTAAACAAAACAGCAAACAATCTTTGCTATTTCAGCAAACAATGACTGCTTTCCTTTTTTTCAGATGAATATTTGCGTTTCTAACACCTGTCACTCCTAACGAATTGATATTTCAGCAAACTGCAAATTAATTGAATTCAATTAATTTTTAATCACGAAAATGATAGCATCAATCACATAATTAATTAGAAATAAAAATATAATTGATTAAAAACTTAATTGATTTCTTTGCCACTTTCAATTAATTTTTATAATTGGTTCAATTAAAAATTTAATTTTTTGATCGAAAAACTCATTTTTTTTAATTGAACCAATCATTTACTATTTAATACTATGATGAAATAATTTTCTTGTAATTTTATAAGAGTTTAAACATTCTTAAAATTATAATATAGATTTTTTTCTTTAGATTTGAGTTAAAATTGAAAAAACCAATTATTTTCGAGAAAGATGTTTAAAATAATATTCTTGTATTTAATTAAAATATTAATCTAATTATACAATTATTCTTCGAGCTTTATGGACAGATATAGATTAAGGAACATGGTTAATAGAGCCATTGAAAAGAAAACGCCAGATACCAATCTATACACGCCTGGACTGTACATGTTTCGGTTCGGGCGAATGAACCTTTCCACAGCCTTTAGTGTAGATCTGGCTGGGAGAGATAACTCAATTTTGGGCCCTTTTTATGCTAACTCCTTATGGAGAAAGCATTTGGGAAATTTCCTCTTACAAATTGAACCATATTTTAATTATTTAATTTGTTTAAAAACTTAATTGTATCAGTTTTTAATTGACTACTTCAATCAACTTTTTAATTGAACATTACTTACTAACAATCTTTTACAAAACTTACTTTCTTTTACAAAAACTAAAAAATTTATCTTGTTTTTGAGGAAATCCCATGTTTCAGCATTAATTATTGTATAAGGAAAGCATCTGATTTCTCGAATCCTTTTGAGGGTTGCAGAAAAATTCAGCCTATTATTCGTTGACAATAAAAAGAAAATATTTGCTATTTTTTTAATATTTTATTTTTCACTTTATAGTCTAATACATGCATGTATTTGGTATATATTTACATTTTCTATAAATATAATTTAGGTAGTAAAAGTAAATTTAAGAACTCCTGGTGGATTTGAATCTTGAAGAGATTGTTTAAAGTCAAGTTTGAGAAACCGATTATTGTACATATAACGTGGATCCTAAAAGAGAATTTTAAATTAAAATAATTTAATAAAATATCTGAATAAATATTTATAGTAGAAGCCAATAAAATTTCGCTCCAAATAGACATACAAAAAATTAATACAAGACTTTTTCTACTCCATACTGTAAAATGCATTTTCATATATAAAGACATACTTACCTCCAATATCATTTTATCTATTTCAGTATCTTTTAGCCACATTTCCAATCCTGTCGTTCGCCATTTTTGTTTTTTCATCATATCCATACATCGCCATATCACCAACTCCGTAATACCCTTGCGGCAACTGGTCAAATTGATCAATTTCAATTTGATGCAATTTTGTACAAAACTCAATATACCACGCTCGCTTTCCAAATCACAGGAGCACAGATGGATTTCTTCCAATTCGGAGAATTGTTTACTTATTTCCCTCAGCATATGATCACGTATACCTTCAATGTCGTAGCCTCGACATTCATAAAATGAAAGTTTTCTCAAGTGTCTCATATGATGTAGTTCACGAAAAAATCTATCAAAATTATGCAAGACTCCATTGAATTTAAAGGCCTCAATTTGTTTGAGATTAGTTTTTGATATTCTTTCGAGGACATCAAAGACGAAATTTTTCGAATATATTGATAGCTTCTTGAGTAGGGGCATACGTAAAATATCATTGACAATATCGGTGTCGAAACACAAATGGTAATCTGCAATCTTAATATGTTCCAGAGTGGGACACTTTTTGAGTTCTATCAAATCACAACAGTTAATTTCATCACAGTCTTCCATAATATCAAATTTTCGCAGTTTTAATTCTTGAAATACTTCTTGGAAATTTTCCGATTCGAGGCACTGACATGAATCCAAGGATAATTGTTTCAGAGACGTTAACTTGGATAAATATTTACCAGTTATTTGACATGATCTTAATTTCAGAGATCTTATTTTGGGAAATATTCTACTGAGCATATTAACATCTTCATCTAAGAATTGATTTTCTTGACCCCTGCCAAGTTCTTCTTCCTCACCAGAGTTTACAAGACCCGACGAGTTCGCACCCATCCAACTGAAACATTCAGTCTGAGTGAACACCAAATCGTTTAACAATCGTATATATCTTATATCACAGTGTCTGATAATCAGTCTATTCATGTGTGGTGCAACTTCCTGCATAAACTCCACAAATGTCTCATCATCTATATTCTCTAGAAGCTCGGGGTATATGACCACATGATTCAATTTGCAGCGCCAAAGGACTTTGATAATCTGCTTGAATCTTGTATGTAATCTGGATATCTGGTACTGTTGAATAACATCCAATCGACGCAAAATCATTTCCAAGCAATCATCGTTTAAATCCAATATGTGGGCCATTGTCGGTTGTATATGGGATATTTCTACAACAATGGAAGGCGTAATATAATCTACGAATTGCAAGAATATTAATTCACTTACCTTTTGATGTTACCATGACTGGCTTAAAGGCTTAGATTTTCACAGTTTTCAGTTTTTATTTAATTCACACGGCCAAACAAATCCTTGTTGTCATGATTTGTTCAACTTACGACACAAATATCTTTTTGGATTGCAGACTTTTAAATATGAAACAGCTGTTAATAATATCTTGAATTAATTATTT
The DNA here is from genome assembly GCF_050003625.1 of Haematobia irritans. Lineage (NCBI taxonomy): Eukaryota > Metazoa > Arthropoda > Insecta > Diptera > Muscidae > Haematobia > Haematobia irritans. The sequence continues at coordinate 217,417,316 of NC_134398.1, read as the reverse complement.
CCATTCACTTGGGAATTGTATTTTATTCTCTTCGCAATTTTCCTCAAACATCTGAAGATTTCTCTTTGATGAAAAGGATTCAGGATCAAAAACTAGAATAATTAGCGATTGCCAGAGTTGCCAAATAAATTTTAGAAAAAATCGCAACCTATGTAGAAAATGACACTGTGGCCAATGGCGAATGCTGTTATTTTAATAGGTCTGCTCACGTATTTTTAGAATACCATATTAACAAAATTATTGGCAAAATAAAATAATATTATATTTAAATCAAAATCCACTTTAACTAGATTTCAACTTTCAGTTGCCCTATACCCTTCCAGCCTTTCAAAGTTCCATTTCATCCTCATCGCTACCACAGACTCGTAAGTGGTACTGCAACAATCGCCAACTGTGATGGGGGAAGCGTATCAAAGAGTACAAAATGTACATAAATATATTTTGCCATCACTATTCTTACAAAAGCCATTTTATATTTTGTGAAATACCAAGCGCAACTAACTTCTTATAATTTATTTAAATAAAAACGAAAATGAAGTGCTGAAAACATAGTTATTACGCTTTCAAAGTTCCATTTCATCCTCATCGCTACCACAGACTCGTAAGTGACACTGCAACAATCGCCAACTGTGATGGGGAAAGCGTATTAAAAAGTATGAAATGTACATGAAAGTATTTTGCCATCACTATTGTTACAAGAGCCATTTTATATTTTGTGAAACACCAAGCGCAACTAGCTTCTTATAATTTATTTAAATAAAAACGATAATGAAGTTCCGAAAACATAGTTATTTCGCTTAAAATTGTGAAAGGTATATTGGTGAACAATTTTTGACTTTCCAAATGGAATAAAGTGATAGTTTTTCAATTTTTTTTCAGACACGCTGTCTCCATTGGGAATAAAAGCACTGGCTGACACTACAACATGTAAATTGCAACTTAACATCAATCTGTTATTAATGCATAAAAATATGTTAAATGTGATGTGATAGTCTTATAAATGTTATAGTTATGAGAATTTATAAATGTTTAATAAAATTAATAAACATCTAAACAACCCTGTTTTACCTGATCACAATGATTATTTTACAACTATCTTAAAATGCACTTTCTCTGATTGTTTGAAGGGGCTCTTATTGGAGTCGTTCTAAATTTATTAAAAAAGGCACCTACTAATTGCACTCATGAGATACTTTTTTGTAGTAACTTGGCGCGGTACAACTTCTCAATAGTGACGTAGCTTTTCCGAGGAGTTTTGGACGTATTGGGGATTCTCAGAAGCGCCGTCAGATTCAAAAAATGTTGGCAGGGTATATATCCTAAATTTGAAAGAGGAATTTAACTGCTAAAAATTTTTCAGTTAAAGTTAACCGTAGAGAAGATATCTGCAATTTATTTTCTGTTAACTGGCGGTTAAAGCCTAATGCTTAGTACTAAGTTCGTTTCTGCGAAAAACAAATATCTTCATCTATAGGTAAGTACTATGTTCGCTTTTCGCGTTGAAATTTTCGTGGTTACCTTATTAAAACAGTTCAATATAAAGCAGATAAATTAACTCAATTGATGCGCTGTTTCTTGTTTCTCTAGATTTCGACAAGACTTTACAGGAATAAGTTTGTTTCCATTTATAATTTTGATAATTTGAGGAAAAGTAATCGCGAAAATAAAGTGGTTTCCAACTCGAAAACCGAACATAGTACCCACCTTATCTCCGTAAATAGGGTCTCAAACCCAGGGATGTTAACTTATTTATGCGAAACAATAAACCTGCCTATTTTTCGTGCGAAAAATCCAGGGTTGTATAAATATGTGTTTGAAAATGCTCAAAGCAAAGATTTCGCATTTATTCCGCATTAGCGTTTTTTATATGGAGTATAACAGATTTTCGTGCGAAAACGTGATCTTAGCACTAGACTTAACAGAGCTACATGAATTCAGTGGATTCCCTCACTTTATCCGAATATAATACGACTAATTGGCAACAATTAAAATTATCAATTATTTGCCAGTGCAAAATGACAGTTTCAAAATCAACGTTAACTTCTGTATTGGCAACTCTGCCGATAAGATTTCTCGATAACTATCGAAGAATGTAGAACAATATCGTTTATCGGCCATCAGCAGTTAGTTGACAGTTGACGCTTAAATATTAAAATATATTCGTACTTTCGGTGGGACAAAAAATGGGATAAAAGCTTATAAAACCCGATGCCCAATGTATTTTATAAAATTTTTGCATTCTACCGGCATTTCAGAGTTCTCTTTAATTGGTTTCGATTCTCATTGATGTCGTGAGTATGGAGAAAATTAAATGCTTATTCTTATAAGGTAAGAAACATTACAAATTTTGAGCTAAACATTTTTAAAATATGAAATTGGTAAGTTGAAATGCAAAGTTATCCAATATTGTCCATTGCCTTGTCCTCAGTCTGTTGGAATCTCACTAGCTTTCGAAGGAATTTAGGTATCTGCTTTAAACTTAGCTCAAACTTATCGGAGGGTATTGTAAATGAGACTAATCCGACAATATTAGGTATAGAATATAGAACGATACCTAGATTAGACTTCATTAAAAGTTTATATTGCACTCGATCCGCTTAAAAATCAGTACATGATGTCTGTATGTACCCCATAAGTGACCACAAAAAAAACAGGTTGATATGGGTCAATAATTAGATATCGACCAATTACCATATTTAGAATTTTTTAGCTAGGGGGGCCTATCTACAATACAGTAATATAATATATAATGGAAAATCGTAAATTTTTCTGGAGTGGCTAAGCCATTTCTCCAGAGGCCTTTCTAAGCTCATGTATGTACTCCGATCCTCAGCTTTGAGAACGTATCACGTATATATAGTATAATTGGTCGTTGGGAAATTCTGAGTCGATCCAGTAGTGTAATACTCTGAATCGAATTAGGCATCTGCTTGAAATTTGGCGCAGACTTATAGGAGGGTATTGCAAATGGAACATAACATCAACTGACATTATAATAGGAAAAATTGTACTATGCGGACTTTACTGATTGAAGTAATCCATTAGTTTCCTCTTCAAAATAAGGTTCGATAAGTCAAAAGTTTTTAAGGAAACTGTGGTAGAATTCCATAAACTACAAACTCTTAGCATAAATGACCTTTCATAAATTACTGATGATATTCTCGGTAAAATGTAGCATTCGATATTTTTTAATCCATTTCCAATATTTTACGGTACGCTGTGTAAGGGAAAACACAAATGATAAAGAGAAATGTGATCGAATATACATTGGAACTACGAAGAGAACACTGGAGACAAGAATTGGAGAGCACAAAACGGACATAGAACAAGTATATAGGGCCGTAAGTTCGGCCAGGCCGAATCTTATATACCCTGCACCATGGATTGCATAGAAACTTGTACTAAAGACTGTCATTCACAATCGATTTATGAGTACTGGGGTGCCGTAACACTTGCCGATGGCGAGGTATCTTAAAACTTCTTAACACCGTCTTCTCAATTGTAAGTTAGTCCATACGGGGTATATATTAAACAAAAAAATCCGATTAAATACGTATATAATTCAGTTTGACAACATTTTCTATAGAAATAAAATTTTGACAAAATTTTCTATAGAAATAAAATTTTGACAAAATTTTCTATAGAAATACAATTTTGACAAAATTTTCCATAGAAATACAATTTTGACAAAATTTTCTATAGAAATACAATTTTGACAAAATTTTCTATAGAAATAAAATTTTGAGAAAATTTTCTATAGAGATAAAATTTTGAGAAAATTTTCTATAGAAATAAAATTTTGACACAATTTTCTATAGAAATAAAATTTTGAGAAAATTTTCTATAGAAATAAAATTTTGACAAAATTTTTTATAGAAATAAAATTTTGAAAAAATTTTCTATAGAAATAAAATTTTGAAAAAATTTTCTATAGAAATAAAATTTTGACAAAATTTTCTATAGAAATTAAATTTTGACAAAATTTTCGATAGAAATTAAATTTTGGTAGATTATTTTTTGGGGATCGGCTATATATAACTATAGACCGATATGGACCAATTTTGGCATTGTTGTTATCGGCCATATACTCGCGCACTGTACCAAATTTCACTACGTACTAAATTTCAAGCGGATCGGATGAATTTTGCTCCAAGAGCTCCGGTCAAATCTGGGGATCGGTTTGTATGGGGGCTACATATAATTATGGACCGATATGTACCAATTCCTGCATGGTTGTTAGAGACCATATACTAACACCACGTACCAAATTTCAATCGAATCGGATGAATTTTGCTTCTCTTTGAGACTCCGCAAGCCAAATCTGGGGATCGGTTTATATGGGGGCTATATATAATTATGGACCGATGTGGACCAATTTTTGCATGGTTGTTAGAGACCATATACTAACACAATGTACCAAATCGGATGAATTTTGCTCCTCCATGAGGCTCCGCAAGCCAAATCTGAGCGTCGGTTTTATGGAAATGTTAATGGTGTTGTAAAGAGTAGAAAATTATGTGTTTTTATTTAATAGACGAATTGCCCTGATGAAGACAACAAAAATTGTCGAAACGTTGGGAAAATTCAATAAATAAGTCTTTTTATTTGCGAAAAACAACCTTAGATCTGATAGCTTAATCATATGGGAAATTTTTGAAACTAATAAATGGACCAAAATAATAATCAAAACAAATCAATGATATCCAAAATTTTTTATTCACATTTGTTCGTTATAAAATTTGAAATTTGACAAATTTTGTAAGCTACCGTTTTTTCTACATACTACACTACGTAATAATAAAATTTGACAAAATGGTCATACATAAATATGAATGTATACACTTAATAAAAATACTGAATGAGAATAAAAAAATATATATATTTATATATATATATATATATATATATATATATATATATATATATATATATATATATATATATATATATATATATATATATATATATATATATATATATATATATATATATATATATATATATATATATATATATATATATGTATAACAATTATAATGATAATTAACAATGTACAAAATAAAAATTTAGAGAAATTTTCAATGTAAAATACTCTAAATATTTTTTATATATAATAATAATAATGAAAATAATTCTATATTAATGGTATAGAAAAAAATCAACAGTTAAATATAGGGAGAAATTCGCTAGTTGATATTCAAATTCATTTACAATGGGAGTATTGATAAAATAAAAAAATCTAAAGTTTTTTGTTTTGTCTGAGAATAAAGCGTTAACTGTTTATGTAGGGATAACAATTGGCAAGATCTTAGTCAACAGGTTGTCTATATTTATATTATACAAAGTTCTGGCAATTATTATATGAAGATATGGAAAATAATATACTGATTATTGTTGCTATACAATCAAAAAAAATCATGAAAGTAATATATTATTAAATACAAAAAAATTATTTCAAAAAATTGTATGGGATGAAATTGATCTAAAGCTATTATTTTACGAGAAAAAAATGTATATTCCCATTCAATATACCAAAACAGATTACATATTTCATTTAAACTATCCGCTACAAACAATTATTTGGCACTTTGTTTATTACAAACTAACGATGGTTCTGTTTCATTATCTTAAATTATTCACATCAATGATAAAATAATAAAGGTAGTGTCATTACTACAAAAATTTAACTTCTGCTGGCAACGGAAGTATTCGTAAATTTATATAGTTAAATTCAATAAAATTGACGTTTAGAGGCGATTCGGCATATATTTTATTCAGATGTTCCATTTTTTTTTTTTTTTTTTTGAAAACGTGGCAATACCTTTCTTATTTCATATTGTGCAATATATACCTAGGTAAACATGCTTACTGCCATTTTATGATTTTAGTTTTGTTTTTCTTTAATGGAAGGAATGTTCTATAGTTTGTCAGTCGCAATACTCAAAATTACCCTGTATATTATATCATTGCTGTCATTCCTAATTTGGGATTTTTTTGAGTTCAATCAAGATCAGGTTCTATTTGTTATTTCTTCAGAAAACAAATGCTTTAGTTTTTCAGCAGACTAATTAGCAGTTTCGACCAATAAATTTCCTGAGTATATATTGATGGATCCTTTTGCATTTGAAAGGATTTTGTTTAATGGCTAGTATTTGACTTAATTCTGGATATTTTTGTCATTTAAACTACTACTACCACCAGAATTTAATTTATCAGTTATTACCACAGCCTTTATTGATTTCTCCAAGAGTGGTGAGTGATCTGGCTTACATTCTTCACTTATTTGCTTTGGTATGGCAGGAGACTTTGGAGGAGTATGCAGAGGTTTTAATTCGCATGATGTGGCTTGTTGACCAAATTTACCATTTTCACTATTGTGAAGTGTTATTGAATTGCGATGTCTTCGGCTTAGGCATAAATGCTGTACTGGGAACCATACCAACATTACAATACCAATTGCCAATAGAATGGCTGCGAATATTTGTCCACCCAATAGAACACGTGGTATCATTTTTAAATCCGATGCCAATTCTGGTGTGATTCGTACTCTCTGTTCAAACCAAATCAATGGAAGAAATGTTCGTGGAACATCTTCGTACAAACTGAAATCAAAAAAAAATATATACAATATAATTAATAATTAAAAATAAACGATTAATAATTATAAAAAAAAATTAACTCTTTGCGACAAAATCTGAATTTTTTCATTGTTTTTTATATCGATCAATTTTATCATCATAATTATTATCACTAATTTATTAATTATTATTATTAATTAATTATTCAAAAATAAAAACAAAATTAAGAATTAAAAAATAATTAACTCGTAACGACAAAATCTGAATTTTTTCACTGCTTTTTTTAATCGAATTTCCATCAATTTTATCATCATAATTCTTAATAATAATTTATTTATTGTTTACTAAACATATATTACCTGACTCCTTTAAGTGGTTCCACTAACATATTAACTTGAAAACGAGCAGCAACTTCTAGAGCAACACCTGTTCGCGGTTCTAATATCATATAAAATTCATGTTGATCTTTGTTTGGGTTCAATCCTTCAACCTGATTAACATAATATGGATCAGCTTGATAGAAATGTGGAAAAGACATGAAGACGGGTGTACCGAAACGGCATGATGAAACATTCATAACACCAGATGGAACACATTCACCGCCACAAAAGCATGCATTTTCTGGATATAAAGTCCCTGAAAATATTAAAAAATAAAACAGAGTTAAGTCGTGCCAAATGGAAATCATATAATAAACGCGATCAAAATAATCTTAGGTACATATTTTGTCTTACTGTATGTACCTTTAATATGAATGACAGCAATATTTTTTATACCCTCCACGATAGGATGGGGGTATATTAACTTTGTCATTCCGTTTGTAACATATCGAAATATTGCTCTAAGACCCCATAAAGTATATATATTTATTTCTATTTATTTATTTCATAAAGAGTCAAGTCGCTAGACCATATATGACCCAAAAACTACACAATTCTTTGAATAATTGACTTAATTTATAACATTAAATAGAATAAAAAATATTATAATAAAAAGAATCACCGGCTGCTACTCTATAATCTTGATTAATTGATATTACAAACACATTTACTAAAATAATAGAATATACATAGAATTACAATGATATAAAAAAAATGATATAAAAATTTTTTCTGGGTCGTAATGAAATTCTGAATCCATTTAAGCATTTCCGTCCGTCCGTTCGTCTGTAGAAATCACGCTAACTTCCGAACGAAACAAGCTATCGACTTGAAACTTGGCATAAGTAGTTGTTATTGATGTAGATCGGATGGTATTGCAAATGAGCCCTATCGGACAACTTTTACGTATAGCCCCCATATAAACCGACCCCTAGATTTGGCTTGCGGATCCTCTTGGAGGAGCAAAATTCATCGGATCCGGTTGAAATTTGGTACGTGGTGTACGCATATGGCCTCTAACAACCATGCAAAAATTGGTCCACATCGATCCATAATTATATATAGTCCCCATATAAACTGATCCCCAGATTTGGTTTGCGGAGCCTCAAAGAGAAGCAACTTTCATCCGATCCGGTTGAAATTTGGTACGTGGTGTTAGTATATGGTATCTAACAACCATGCAAAAATTGGTCCATATCGGTCCATAATTATATATAGCCCCCATATAAACCGATCCCCAGATTTGACCTCCGGATCCTGTTGGAGGAGCAAAATTCATCTGATCCGGTTGAAATTTGATACGTGGTGTTAGTATGGGGTCTCTAACAACCATGCAAAACTTGTCCATATCGGTCCATAATTATATATAGCCTCCATATAAACCGATCCCCAGATTTGATCTCCAGAATCTCTTCGAGGAGCAAAATTCATCCGATTCTGTTGAAATTTGGTACATTGCGCTTGTACATGACCGCTAACAGCCATGCAAAAATTGGTTCATATCGGTCTATAGTTATATATAGCCGATTACCAATCACACAAAAAATAGTCCATATCGCCAAAAATAGTCTATCAAAATTTTATTTCTATAGAAAAATTTGTCAAAATCTTATTTCTATAGAAAAATTTGTCAAAATTTTATTACATTAGAAGATTTTGTCAAAATTTTATTTCTATCGAAAAATTCTCAAAATTTTATTTCTATAGTAAATTTTGTCAAAATTTTATTTCTATAGAAAATTTTGTCAAAATTTTATTTCTATAGAAAATTTTGTCAAAATTTTGTTTCTATAGAAAATTTTGTCAAAATTTTATTTCTATAGAAAATTTTGTCAAAATTTTATTTCTATAGAAAATTTTGTCAAAATTTTATTTCTATAGAAAATTTTGTCAAAATTTTATTTCTATAGAAAATTTTGTCAACATTTTATTTCTATAGAAAATTTTGTCTAAATTTTATTTCTATAGAAAATTTTGTCTACATTTTATTTCTATAGAAAATTTTGTCTAAATTTTATTTCTATAGAACATTTGGTCAAAAATTTTTTTTTCTATAGAACATTTTGTCAAAATTTTATTTCTATAGAAAATTTTGTCAAAATTTTGTTTCTATAGAAAATTTTGTCAAAATTTTATTTCTATAGATAATTTTGTCAATATTTTATTTCTATAGAAAATTTTGTCAAAATTTTATTTCTATAGAAAATTTTGTCAAAATTTTATTTCTATAGAAAATTTTGTCAAAATTTTATTTCTATAGAAAATTTTGTCAAAATTTTATTTCTATAGAAAATTTTGTCAAAACTTTATTTCTATAGAAAATTTTGTCAAAACTTTATTTCTATAGAAAATTTTGTCAAAACTTTATTTCTATAGAAAATTTTGTCTAAAATGTATTTCTATATAAAATGTTGTCAAAATTTTATTTCTATAGAAAATGTCAAAATTTTATTTCTATAGAAAATGTTGTCAAAATTTTATTTCTATAGAAAATTTTGTCTAAATTTTATTTCTATAGAAAATTTTGTCTAAATTTTATTTCTATAGAAAATTTTGTCTACATTTTATTTCTAAAGAAATTTTTGTCTAAATTTTATTTCTATAGAAAATTTTGTCAAAATTTTTTTTCTATAGAAAATTTTGTCAAAATTTTATTTCTATAGAAAATTTTGTCAAAATTTTGTTTCTATAGAAAATTTTGTCAAAATGTTATTTCTATAGATAATTTTGTCAATATTTTATTTCTATAGAAAATTTTGTCAAAATTTTATTTCTATAGAAAATTTTGTCAAAATTTTATTTCTATAGAAAATTTTGTCAAAATTTTATTTCTATAGAAAATTTTGTCAAAATTTTATTTCTATAGAAAATTTTGTCAAAATTTTATTTCTATAGAAAATTTTGTCAAAATTTTATTTCTATAGAAAATTTTGTCAAAATTTTATTTCTATAGAAAATTTTGTCAAAATTTTATTTCTATAGAAAATGTTGTCAAAATTTTATTTCTATAGAAAATTTTGTCAAAATTTTATTTCTATAGAAAATTTTGTCAATATTTTATTTCTATAGAAAATTTTGTCAAAATTTTATTTCTATAGAAAATTTTGTCACAATTTTATTTCTATAGAAAATTTTGTCAAAATTTTATTTCTATAGAAAATTTTGTCAAAATTATATTTCTATAGAAAACTTTGTGAAAATTTTGTTTCTATAAATTTTTTTCTTCAAAATTTTATTAGAAAATTTTGTTAAACTTTGATTTCTATAGAAAATTTTATCAAAATTTTATTTCTATAGAAAATTTTATCAAAATTTTATTTCTATAGAAAATGTTATCAACATTTTATTTCTATAGAAAATTTTGTCAAAATTTTATTTCTATAGAAAATTTTATCAAAATTTTATTTCTATAGAAAATTTTGTCAACATTTTATTTCTATAGAAAATTTTGTTAAACTTTCGTTTCTAATGAAAATTTTGTCAAAATTTTATCAAAATTTTATTTCTATAGAAAATTTAATCAAAATTTTATTTCTATAGAAAATTTTGTCAAAATTTTATTTCTATAGAAAATCTTGCAAAATTATATTTCCAAAAAAAATTTGTCAAAATTTTATTTCTATAGAAAATTTTGTCAAAATTTTATTTCTGTCCAATAAATTTGACAAACATTCTTTTCCTCTGTTGGTTAAGCTACTCTTGTAGTTTAGTCAACGAAATGGTTTGTCAAAAAAAGTTAAAATGTGGGAACTATTATTTTTTGAGTTAAGGTGAGTATTAGGTTCGAGTTTAGCTGCTAAAATCGTCATTTTTTCACTAAAGTGAAAACTAAATCAGTAAAAAAGGCATAAAATTATACATATTTGTTGCAGATTTCATTATAACTTGATGGGGAATAGCCCAAAGCAAATTTTCACAAAGTTTGTATTCCTTAAAATGGATTATTAAAGAAAAGTAATCGTGAAAAATTTACGGTTTTAGCGGCTAAATTCGAACTTAATACCCACCTTTACACGACAAAAGTAACATATGCATATGACGCATAAAATTGGCGAACTTTTAACTTTTCAATGCGTCGAGTGCGTTGACAACATTAAAAAAAGTAAACAAATCAAGAAACGAAACAATAAAGATTGAATTACACACCATGTGTCAATCCGTGCGTTGATGGAAGGGTTAATTTTTTTTTTTGTTTGCGGCAGACTATTCGAGCTTGTGATTTCGGACGCATTGTACGCATTGAACGCATTGAACGCATTGAACACATGGTATGTAATTCTACCTTAATAAAAAACAATCTAAAATATGGACGAAGAATTATTGATTGAAGTTAAAAAAATAAAGTCCTATACTTTCAAAGGTGCGTGAAATATAAAAACACAATAAAAAGCGGAGAGGCGAGGAATGTAATCAGCAAATTCAATGATGTTCCGTCGCATGCTGTGTAATTCAATTGAAGAATCGTACTCGTCAACGCATTCGAATACAACATACGAACGCATGACCGCATGGTATGTAATTCCACCTTTAAGGTGGGTATTAAGTTCGAGTTTAACCGATAAAATCGTAATTTTTCACGATTACTTTTCTTTGATAATCCATTTTAAGGAATACAAACTTTGTGAAAATTTTCTTTGGGCAATTCCCCATCAAGTTATAATAGAATTTGCAACAAATATGTATAATTGTATGCCTGTTTTTACTGATTTAGTTTACACTTTAGCGATTTTAGCGGCTAAACTCGAACTTAGTACTCACCTTTGGAAAGAATTTTATAAAATCACTTTTTGACTTTACCAAGACTACCAAATCGGATGAAATTTACTTCTCCAAAGTGCTTCGAAGTCAAATTTGACCCATTTTGCGTGATTATTAGAGAGCATATACTGACGTCACACATTAATTCTAAAGGGTCGGATGAAATTTTCGTGGATTCAAACCCAGTTTTTAGCAAACACCAAAAAATTTTTCAGCGGTGGATCAACTCCTCTCAGTAATGCTGGTCACATTTCGGATTGTTTCAAAGTTTCTTTCAGTGGTTTCTCCGTTCGGACTCGGCTCTAAAATGGAGGTCCCCTCCTCCCGGCTCTCAAAGGAGGAGGTCATTGAGCTTAACATAGAATCGGGCAGCACTCAGTGATAAGAGAGAAGTTCACCACTGTGGTCTCACAATGGACTGAATAGTCTAATTGAGCCTGAAATATCAGACTGCCACTATAGCTGACCTAACCTAAGAAGCTTGGGAAGTAAAATGAGGGGATATGGGCTCGATATGGCCTATTTGCCAATTTTAAAGCCGTTAGCTTTTTTTTCGTTCGAAAATTAGCGTGATTTGAACAGACAGACGGACGTCGCTACATCAACTAAGAATTTCTCCAGGACCCAGAATGAATATACTTTATGGCGTCTGAGATCAATATTTCGAAGCGTTACAAACGGAATGACCCTCCGAGGTTTTAAACATATATGATGTTGCTATTATTAATGCTAAGAAGTCATGTGTTTTGTCTACACACCGTATATGACAATTTTTCTTTTTATAAAATACCAAATTTGGTAAAATAATATAAAATTATGTACTTGCACACCTTTTCAAATGCAAAAGGGCTGATTTGTATGGCAATTCTCATTCTCATTACGTTCGTATAAGGTGTAACCAGAACAAAATGTATGGACATGTTGGGCATTTCTTATGAAAGAATGAACTTTTAAATATGGAACTTTGAAGTTCATTGCTTTCCAATCATATTCACCAATATTAATAAAAAAAATAGACAACGTTTATTCTTCAATTTTATTTTCGGGTTATCATGTTTTTATATAGCAATTAGAAGGTCAAAGATTGAATATTAATTAATTTTGAGGGTTTATTGACTTATTCAATGGTTCCAAACGAATAAGCAGCGTATCCATGGATTGTCACTGAAGATAATTCAAAGAAAGGTGTTTGCACCTTACCCCAAACCTAAAAACAAATCTGAAATGCTGATAAAATTTTTGTGAGAACTTACCATTATCAACTGATCTTGGACCTCCAGTATACTTGTAACCTTTGATACCTTCAATTTCCACTGTCTCTGCATAATCCAATGGTATGGTACGACACATATCAGGACTAAATAACCCAACAATGCTATCTGGTGTTAAATTCGGTGGATAAAACTCGCCTCCGGAACCATTAATCATGCCACAATGCGATTCAAAGAAACCACTGTGTGATTTATAATTCCAATTATGCATTTGACCTAAACGAGATATATCATCGGCTCCAGTAAACACATTAAAGACCCCTGTCAAATCGGCACTTCCATTACGCTGGAATTAAGAAAAAAATCATAAAGCATTTTTCCCATTACCTAAGATATCTCTACTTACCGTATAAAACCATCCAAATTTATCAAATGGCACTTCTACCTTTTTACCAAACATACTTGTCATCGTTCGTGCTGTTGTAATCATATCATCACTATAGCCGGTAAAGAGTAATTCATCGACTGTTTTCGTAACAGTCATTTGTTGATTATATACAGTCAGACCCATATTTACCAGCCGTGTATTCATGGCATCCCAATATTTTGTCTTAGCCCCAGCTGACTATATGTGAATAGTTTGGATTATCAATTGATCCTTAGTTTCGGCACCTCCTACTTACCAATGCTACAGCATTGAGTGTTATAATCTCATCGTCAAGACTTCCATTGCTGCCAGCAGCATCAAAATAGAAATAACTTTTTCTTCTATATGTTACTGAAGAATTTTTATTGTTCCAATCGATATCTACTTTGTCAGGCTTTTCGATAAAGCGATATGGACCACATTGCTCCAGTATTGGTTTTGTTGAGGTATTTGCAAAATCTTCCGAATTTGTCCAATTATATAAGTAGATGTCTAAATTTAAAGCTACCGGTGGATTTTTCCATTTGTCATAAACCATTGAATCAGGTCGAAGGACCATTTGCTGAAAATAGATATTGACAATTAATAGTATATAGGAGTGGTGTATAATGACATTATGATTGCAGAAATTGTAGATCGATACCAATGTGTCTACCTGGTCTAAACTATTCGATAAATATTCTGGCAGATTTGGAATTTAAACCTGCCCTCAAACAGATATGAATTTAAACATAATTTTAGAAGGACAGAGCGAGTCCGAGCTTATGACTTACTAAAACCATGGAAACTATAAAAGACTAGAAAGTATAGAAGTGAACAACGCAAAGAGTTATATTGTCCCATCTATTGTGAATGATTTCGCTATTCTGCCCGCTAATGCTCTGATGCGCTTCACAGACTATCAGTTATTCCGGACGACAGTGCTCGTGTCGAACATATACCATATAAAGGGTGATACGGTCAAAATTTGGTCAATATAAACTTGACGTATTTCTTTCAATTTTGCATTTAAAAAACCTGAACAACCCTCATTTTGAAGGTGTGTGTGTAGAATGTTGCTCCTATTTTGATTTTGGAATTCACTCTTCAGTTGTCAAAATGCCGTCCAAGCAAGAAGAGCAGCGTATCAAAATTTTGTTCGCGCATCGCGAAAATCCGAGCTACTCGCACGCAAAGCTGGCAAAATCGCTAAAAATTGCCAAATCAACCGCTACAAATGTAATTAAAGTGTTTGGGGAACGTTTGTCGACAGCCAGGAAGTTTGGATCGGGAGGAAATCGAAAACCGGAAGCCGCTGAGACGACAAAGAGAGTTGCCGGTAGTTTCAAGCGAAACCCTCTCTCTCCGAGATGCCGCAAATAAGCTGGGTGTATCGTCTACAACCGTGCATCGAGCCAAAAAACGAGCCGGACTATCGACTTCTTGTAGAAGGTAGTGACTCCAAATCGCGACGATGAACAAAATACGACGGCCAAAGCGCGATCCCGGAGGCTGTACACGACGATGCTGACGAAGTTTGACTGCGTGGTAATGGACTACGAAACCTACGTCAAAGCCGATTACAAGCAGCTTCCGGGACAGGAGTTTTATACGGCAAAAGGAAGGGGAAAGGTAGCAGATATTTTCAAGCACATAAAACTGTCAAAGTTCTCAAAGAAATATCTGGTTTGGCAAGCCATCTGTACCTGTGGCAGCATTTTCATAGCTTCCGGGACTGTCATCCAAGAAATTTACGTGAAAGAGTGTTTGAATAAACGTCTGCTGCCTTTCCTGAAGAAACACGGTTGTTCCGTACTGTTTTGGCCGGATTTGGCATCTTGCCATTACGGTAAAAAGGCGATGGAGTGGTACGCCGCCAACAACGTGCAGGTGGTTCCCAAGGACAAGAACCCTTCCAACACGCCAGAGCTCCGCCCAATTGAGAAATACTGGGCTATTGTCAAGCGGAACCTAAAGAAGACCAAAGAACGAGCAGCAGTTCAAGGCAAACTGGCTTTCTGCGGCGAAGAAGATAAACAAGGTGGCTGTACAAAATCTGATGGCAGGTGTCAAGCGTGAGGCCCGGCAATTCGGATTTGGAAAAGCGAAAGCCTAACTGAATAATTTTCCTGAATTTTATACTAATTGAACTTGAAAAAGAAATTTAATTTGATTTTTTAAATAAACGATTTCACCGATTTACACGCGTTTTCCCTTGACCAAATTTTGACCGTATCACCCTTTATTGTGCACATTATAAGTTAAGTCCGAAGACATAATCGATACTGCTGCATGTTTATGGGATCGATAACACATTTACCGATTATTTAGTCATCGTCGGCAAGTGGTATCGATTCGACACACTGTAAGATTCCTTACAAACACCGACATTCTGTCCGGAATAACTGATAGTCTGTAAAGCGCATGACGCTGTAACCGAGTTTTCCTTTCAAGAAGAAAAATCAACGCCTTAGGGATTCAAACCAACTGACGAACCCGCACTATATTATAATTTTTTCGACCCCCCGAGGATAATAAAATTTTGGAAAAAATTTTCTATATTAAAAAAAGTTTTCACAAAATTTTCTATCGAAATTAAATTTTGACAAAATTTTCTATAGAAATAACATTTTGACAAATTTGTACCAGACTTCTACACAGAAGAAGAAATAAAATTATCGTTTATTTCCAATCAATCTCAAGATTTTGGAATTATTTCAGCTTGAAATCAAATGTTCTCTTACCTTATTTAATATGCCATTGAATATTTGTTCCCAGAACATTCCACATAGAATTCCGCATATGCCCAGTATAAAGCCTAATGTGCCTACCAATAGCGCTTGACGACTTGAGGAACTCCATATACGCATATCTCTCGATTTCTGTGGCATTTTGTTTTGAGGTAGTACAGTACAAGGCAGAAAGGAGGAAAATCTGTAAACAAAAAAAAACGAAATATAGTTAAATGATATGTAATAATATTTTTGAATGGTCCTCAAAGTTAACAAAAATGTCCCAGTGTTTACACCGATATTAAAACATATCTGCCATTTGGACTTTGCGGTACCTATTTAACTGATATTTTCTATATAAACAAAATTTTGATCAAATTTTCTATAGAAATAAAATTTTGAAAAAATTTTCTAAAGAAATAAAATGTTGACCGAATTTTGTATAGAAATAACACTTTGACAAAATTTTCTATAGAAATAAAATTTTGACAAAATTTTCTGTAGAAATAAAATTTTGACAAAATTTTCTATAGAAATAAAATTTTGACAAAATTTTCTACGAAAATAAAATTTTGATAAAATTTTCTGTAAAAATAAAATTTTGACAACATTTTCTATAGAAACAATATGTTGACAAAATTCTCTATAGAAATAAAATTTTGACAAAATTTTCTATAGAAATAAAATTTTGACAAAATATTCTATAGAAATAGAATTTTGACAAAATTTTCTATAGAAATACAATTTTGACAAAAGTTTCTATAGAAATAAAATTTTGACAAAAATTTCTATTGAAATAAAATTTTTACAAAATTTTCTATATAAATAAAATTTTGACAAAATTTTCTATAGAAAAAAATTTTGACAAAATTTTCTATAAAAATAAAATTTTGACAAAATTTTCTTTAGAAATAAAATTTTGACAAAAATTTCTATAGAAATAAAATTTTGATCAAATTTTCTATAGAAATAAAATTTTGACAAAATTTTCTATAGAAATAAAATTTTGATAAAAATTTCTATTGAAATAAAATTTTTACAAAATTTTCTATATAAATAAAATTTTGACAAAATTTTCTATAGAAATAAAATTTTGACAATATATTCGATAGAAATAAAATGTTGACAAAACTTTCTATAGAAATAAAATTTTGACAAAATTTTCTATAAAAATAAAATTTTTACAACATTTTCTATAGAAATAAAATTTTGACAAAATTCTCTATGGAAATAAAATTTTGACAAAATTTTCTATAGAAATAAAATTTTGACAAAATATTCTATAGAAATAGAATTTTGACAAAATTTTCTATAAAAATAAAATTTTGACAAAATTTTCTTTAGAAATAAAATTTTGACAAAAATTTCTATAGAAATAAAATTTTGATCAAATTTTCTATAGAAATAAAATTTTGACAAAATTTTCTATAGAAATAAAATTTTGACAAAAATTTCTATTGAAATAAAATTTTTACAAAATTTTCTATATAAATAAAATTTTGACAAAAATTTCTATAGAAATAAAATTTTGACAAAGTATTCGATAGAAATAAAATTTTGACAAAATTTTCTACGGCAGTAAAATGTTGACAAAATTTTCTATAGAAATAAAATTTTGGCAATATATTCGATAGAAATAAAATGTTGACAAAATTTTCTATAGAAATAAAATGTTGACAAAATTTTCTATAAAAATAAAATTTTTACAACATTTTCTATAGAAATAAAATTTTGACAAAATTCTCTATAGAAATAAAATTTTGACAAAATATTCGATAGAAATAGAATTTTAACAAAATTTTCTATAGAAATAAAATTTTGACAAAATTTTCTATAGAAATAAAATTTTGACAAAATTTTCTATAGAAATAAAATTTTGACAAAATTTTCTAGAGAAATAAAATTTTGACAAAATTTTCTATAGAAATAAAATTTTAACAAAATTTTCTATAGAAATAAAATTTTAACAAAATTTTGTATAGAAATAAAATTTTGACAAAATTTTCTATAGATATAAAATTTTGACAAAAATTTCTATAGAAATAAAATTTTGACAAAATTTTCTATAAAAATAATATTTTGACAAAATATTCTATAGAAATAAAACTTTGACAAAAATTTCTATAGAAATAAAATTTTGACAAAATTTTCTATAGAAATAAGATTTTGACATAAATTTCTATTGAAATAAAATTTTTACAAAATTTTCTATAGAAATAAAATTTTGACAAAATTTTCTATAAAAATAAAATTTTGACAAAATTTTCTATAAAAATAAAATTTTGACAAAATTTTCTTTAGAAATAAAATTTTGACAAAAATTTCTAAAAATTTTCTATAGAAATAAAATTTTGAAAAAAATTTCTATAGAAATGAAATTTTGACAAAATGTTTCTATAGAAATAAAATGTTGACAAAATTATCTATAGAAATAAAATTTTGACAAAATTTTCTATAGAAATAAAATTTTGACAAAAATGTCTATGGAAATAAAATGTTGGCAAAATTTTCTATAGAAATAAAATTTTGACAAAATTTTCTATAGAAATAAAATTTTTACATAATTTTCTATAGAAATAAAATTTTGACATAATTTTCTATAGAAATAAAATTTTGACAAAATTTTCTATAGAAATACAATTTTGACAAAATTTTCTATAGAAATAAAATTTTGACAAAATTTTCTATAGAAATAAAATTTTGACAAAATAAAAAAAAATAAAATTTTGACAAAATTTTCTATAGAAATAAAATTTTTCCAAAATATTCGATAGAAATTTGGTTCATAATTTTTGGCTCGGGTGGCAACCGTATATAATATAGTTTTTACATCGAAACATGAAAAACAGCCTTTTTCGTCCGTGTAAAAAAAAAAATTGAAACGCACACTTTCAGAAAAAAGTTAACTTGGGTCCAAAGATTTTGACCTTCCCTTAAGGATTTTGGTATTGATTCCGAGCCAAAGATGCGGCTTCATTAAAATAAAGACATTTTTAGCGCTTTTTTAGGCTTTAAATCTAGGATCAAGCAAATTAAAATTAGGATACGGATCTCATTTATAAAATTCTCATTCTCTTCTCGCCGTATATTAATTAAGCTATTCACAGACAAACAAATGCCACTTTAAAAATCCAATTTATAACGGATACTTCAAAGTAAAAAATGTTTTCTTTATTCCAAAAAAAAACTTTAAATCCTCAAAATAAGTATTAGCCTATATTTGAAACGTTTTTATCTTAAAAATAAAGTTTCAATGTATCAGTTCATTTAAGGACAAATCAAAAATGTGTTTCTTTACTTTAAGGAAACTTTGCGTTAGTTCAAAAACATGCAATTTTAACGGAGGGACGCAAATTTACAAAATTTTTGTCCTAAATTAAATTAAAAAAAATTTGAAGCAAAGATTATAAACTTTATTTTAATTAGAATGTCACTATTTTAAAGAAATTTCTCCGCAATATTTTGTCAATTGCACATCCTAAAATTTAGGCTGCGTAATCTTTAATATCAGGTAAATGTTTGTTTTTTCAGTGCAGTCATAAACAATTTTGACAAAATATGTATGGTTTTAATGTATTATTTACTTGAGTAAGTAATTACTTACTTGAGTAAGTAATTTCTTCTCTACTGATATCGCCCCTTTTAAAAGAATGAAAATTAAATGTTTATAAAGTGTTTATTTCAGTATTTGAAATAAATTTCACAATATTCAATAATATTAACGAAACGTATTATAGATTTATTTTATGGTCTACTGACTAGCAGCTTACAATCTCATATTCCGTGAAAATATTAATGAAAAACTCTGTATTATAATTAATTCAGTATTTAATTTTAATGTTTATTATTTAATATCTCGCTACAATACAACAACAACAACAAGAAATCAGTATAGAATTATATCGATTGTAGTAAACTAGTAAACAAGCAAGCTCATACGTAATAAATAGATCGCTGATTAATTCAGCTTTTCCTCTATCTACAAACCGTTTTCACAGTCACAAGAAATGCAGTTACATGGAAATTACTTTCTCTATTTCCGTATTACAAAGATTTATAATCTTTTTTTTATTTAAATTAAGCCCTTGGTAAATAATTATTCATGTACTAATTGCTTTGTTTAGACTCTTCAAGTGACATATGAATTTTAGGTAACATCATGTGGAACAAATGATCGTAGCATTATTTTATCCAGAGTAGAATTGCTTTGTCATGCTAAATTTTTATTTTTACTAGATAGTAGTTTTATGGCGACAATGAATTGAAAATGATTTCTAATAATTATTGCAAATTTGTTCGAGAAAAGAAAAACAATTCAAAGTAAGAATCATTTAGAATTTTTACTGTAATGGAATTGTACAAGGAAATGACTAACATAAATGACGTGAAGCTAAATCGACGTTTATAAAGGGTGATACGGTCAAATTTGGCCAATATAAACTTGACGTATTTCTTTCAATTTTGCATTTAAAAACCTGAACACCCCTCATTTTGAAGGTGTGTGTAGAATGTTGCTCTTATTTTGATTTTGGAATTCACTCTTCAGTTGTCAAAATGCCGTCCAAGCAAGAAGAGCAGCGTATCAAAATTTTGCTCGCGCATCGCGAAAATCCGAGCTACTCGCACGTAAAGTTGGCAAAATCGCTAAAAGTTGCCAAATCAACCGTTACAAATGTAATTAAAGTGTTTGGGGAACGTTTGTCGGCAGCCAGGAAGTCTGGATCGGTGAGAAATCGAAAACCGGAAGCCGCTGAAACGACAAAGAGAGTTTCCGGTAGTTTCAAGCGAAACCCTAACCTCTCTCTCCGAGATGCCGCAAATAAGCTGGGTGTATCGTCTACAACCGTGCATCGACCCAAAAAACGAGCCGGACTATCGACTTACAAGAAGGTAGTGACTCCAAATCGCGATGATAAACAAAATACGACGGCCAAAGTGCGATCCCGGAGGCTGTACACGACGATGCTAACGAAGTTTGACTGCGTTGTAATGGACGACGAAACCTACGTCAAAGCCTTACTACAAGCAGCTTCCGGGACACGAGTTTTATACGGCAAAAGGAAGGGGAAGGGTAGCAGATATTTTCAAGCACATAAAACTGTCAAAGTTCGCAAAGAAATAACTGGTTTGGCAAGCCATCTGTACCTGTGGCTTGAAAAGCAGCATTTTCATAGCTTCCGGGACTGTCAACCAAGAAATTTACGTGAAAGAGTGTTTGAATAAACGTCTGCTGCCCTTCCTGAAGAAACACGGTACGCCGCGAACAACGTGCAGGTGGTTCCCAAGGACAAGAACCCTCCCAACACGCCAGAGCTCCGCCCAATTGAGAAATACTGGGCTATTGTCAAGCGGAACCTAAAGAAGACCAAAAAACTGCTAAGGACGAGCAGCAGTCCAAGGCAAACTGGCTTTCTGCGGCGAAGAAAGTGGACAAGGTGGCTGTACAAAATCTGATGGCAGGTGTCAAGCGTGAGGCCCGGCAATTCGGATTTTGAAAAGCGAAAGCCTAACTGAATATTTTTCCTGAATTTTATACTAATTTAACTTGAAAAAGAAATTTAATTTGATTTTTTAAATAAACGATTTCACCGATTTACACGCGTTTTCCCTTGACCAAATTTTGATCGTATCACCCTTTACACTCAAAAAACAGTGACCCTACCAGGAAGGAAAGTTTTGGCTAATTTTAGAAAATTTTAACTAAACTGTAGTATAACAGGTTGGCTGATAAGTCCCCGATCTGACACATAGATGGCGTCGCTAGTATTAATTAATTATTATTTTTATATAGTACCAACCTTCAAATGATTGGTGTCAAAATTTGACGTCTGTAAGTCAATAAGTTTGTGAGATAGAGCGTCTTTTGTGAAGCAACTTTTGTTATTGTGAAAAAGTGGAAAAAGGAATTTCGGGTTTTGATAAAATACTGTTGTCTGAAGGGGAAAAATACAGTGGAAGCAAAAACTTGGCTTGATAATGAGTTTCCGGACTCTGTCCCAGGGAAATCAACAATAATTGATTGGTATGCAAAATTCAAGCGTGGTGAAATGAGCACGGAGGACGGTGAACGCAGTGAACGCCCGAAAGAGGTGGTTACCGAGGAAAACATCAAAAAATCCACAAAATGATTTTGAATGACCGTAAAATGAAGTTGATCGAGATAGCAGAGGCATTAAAGATATCAAAGGAACGTGTTGGTCATATCATTCATCAATATTTGGAGATGCGGAAGCTCTGTGCAAAATGGGTGCCGCGCGAGCTCACATTTGACCAAAAACAACAACGTGTTGATGATTCTGAGCGGTGTTTGCAGCTGTTAACTCGTAATACACCCGAGTTTTTCAGTCGACATTTGACAATGGATGAAACATGGCTCCATCCAGTGTTGCCAACTCCCCAAGGCCAAAAAGCACCAAAAATATATTATAAATTCTAACATACCACCTTCCACCACAAAATTAAATGCTCTACTAAATTTACTAAAATTAAAGGCTCTACTAAACAAAAAAAAAACTTCCGAAGATGTATTATAGAACTTTTGTGAATTGAATTTTAAGAAGTTAAGGTGGGTATTAAGATCGAGTTTAGCTGCTACAATAGTCATTTTTGCACAATTACAACTTCTTTAATAATTCATTTTAAGGAATATAAACTTTGTGAAAATTTGCTTTTGGCTATTCCCCATCAAGTTATAATAAAATTTGCAGCAAATATGCATAATTTTATGCCTTTTTTACTGATATAGTTTTCACTTTAGCGGCAAAACTCGAACTTAGTACTCACCATTATGAACCGTTATTCAAGTATACACTTTGATCAGTTTTAATGCTTTCGTCCAATTCATTTTGATCAGTGAACATCACTGATCAAAATATTTATGTATGGAAGGAATCTATTGCTTATTTCAGTTTTGCGTGCTTTTGTGAATTTAATACAAACGTTTTTAATGACATCTTTACCAAATTCAAAAATTCGACACTCATCGCTCGACTTTCCTACAGAATACCCTAAATAACAATATTAATTAAAAAATAATCAATACCAACTTCATAACAATCAAATTCTATATTTGGAAATAAATTTGAGTTTCTTCGGCTCTTGAAAGTCTAATCAAAATTTTTGTATCAATTAAACTTAATACTGTTCAAAATAAAAAAAGCACCAAAAGCACTAAATGAAAATGCCAGAAAGCACCAAGTTGGTGCTTTTTTTGAAAAGGCACCAAAAAGGCAATTTGGTGCTTTTTAGAAATCAAAAAGCACTAAATTTGGTGCTAAAAGCACCAAATTGGCAACACTGGCTCCATCACTACACTCCTGAGTCCAATCGACAGTCGGCTGAGTGGACACCGACCGAAGCGTGGAAAGACTCGAAAGTCCGCTGGCAATGTAATGGCCTCTGTTTTTTGGGATGCGCATGGAATGATTTTTATCGATTATCTTGAGAAGGGAAAACCCATCAACAGTGACCATTATATAGCGTTATTGGAGCGTTTGAAGATCGAAATCGCGGCAAAACGGCCCCATATGAAGAAGAAAAAAGTGTTGTTTCACCAAGACAACGCACCGTGCCACAAGTCTTTGAGAACGATGGCAAAAATGCATGAATTGGGCTTTGAATTGCTTCCCCCACCCACCGTATTCTCCAGATCTGGCCACCAGCGACTTTTTCTTGTTCTTAGACCTCAAAAGGATGCTCGCAGGGAAAAAATTTGGCTGCAATGAAGAGGTGATCGCCGAAACTGAGGCCTATTTTGAGGCAAAACCGAAGGAGTACTACCAAAATGGTATCAAAAAATTGGAAGGTCGTTATAATCGTTGTATCGCTCTTGAATGGAACTATGTTGAATAATAAAAACGAATCTTGACAAAAATAATATGTTTTTCTTTGTTAGACCGGGGACTTATCAGCCAACCTGTTACCTGTTTAAAATATAGGGTTTTTATGACGATAATGAATTGATCACAACTTTGGGGAAATACTTCCTAAAACGATTCTTAATTATTATTGTACCTCGATTAAAAATAAAAAATTATTTGTAATTAAAAATATTAAATAGTTTTATTCGACTTTAATTTATATAACGAAATGACTAACTAATGACCAATACATTGTATTGTGTATTTTGCTAATGAGTTCACATTGCACATATACATTTGGATATAGATATGTTAATAGATTAGGTTTTAGGCTTTCCCAGAAAAAGGGAATGATGATTATAGTTTTTTTTTTTTTTTTTAACTAATATTATCTGATGGGGAAAAAGGCAAAAAACTACTTAGCCTTAAACAAAATATATATGTATTTGAAAAATGTTAAAAAGGGGTAACATTTATTTCGTCCGTTTGAATGTATATCTCAGCAATTAGCCACGTGGTCAGGCAAAACCAATGCCTAGTAGTGAGTTAAAAAAAAATTGGCAATCTATTTCTCGCCAATGAATTAAAATAGATTTTAATTTGGCCATAGCTTATCAATTTTTTAATTCAGCACTGGGCATTGTTGTTGCCTGGCACGTGAACATTCTTTTATCTTCAAATAACTCAACAAATAACAAGATATTACATGTTTTTTATTAACTCCAATATTAAATATTGAAAAATCATTCTATATTGACATCAAAAACATTCGGAAACTAGAAAAGAGGAAATTTTTACTAACAAACAGGCTTCCGATGCCACCTATCGCTTTGTTTGTATCCACATACTTAATATGCACATAAAAAAATGTTCTGATTCAATCACGAAATTAATTGGTCCAATTAATTTTTTAATTGAAATTGCTTCGATTTCAATCGATTGTTTATTGGTGATATATATATATATATATATATTTTTTTTTTGCTGTGTGCCAATTGTTTGTGTTTTTCTAGAATAATATAAATTGTTTTAACTGTTTTTTTTATGGAAAGTATAAAGCTACTTGAAATTTTGATAAGGTTATATCAACAAATACTATTATTAGCTGATGGACAAATGCAAAGAAAGTCACTGAACTTTGTTTGTGAAACATTAGCTCTCATTTTCGGAGGTAAACTACTTAACCTTTAAAAGATATGGGGAATTTTGCGCCGAAATTAGGTCAATGTTATAAAACTAGAAATAGAAAACGTGGAAAGTTAAAAAAAAATAACGAATCACTTCCGAAGTTTCCAGTCCTCCCTATTTAGTAGTATTTATTAACGACTATAGAGAGATTGGAATCTGAGGTTTTTCGCAACATATGCGATACTACTACTACACTGAAAAAAAAGCATGCCCGGTTCCAAAGATTTTGTCTTTACTTTAAAAAACTTGGTATTGATTCCGAGCCAAAGAAGCGGAGAATACAAGTAAGGATAATTTAAAGACACAATTCTCTTTTAAATTTGGGTTTTGTGTACTTGCTTCTAGGAAGCAAATTTAAAGTTTTCGCTTTCTCAGCTTTTTTTCTTCATATGCTATCAAAGTCCTTTAAAACCGAGTTAACGACAACTTTATTTTCCAAATTAAGACTCAACTTCCAATAGAAATTATGCTATGTTCTAAGTGAAAAACTTCTTTAAAATAAAGTTTTGAAAAACATGTCCTATATTTGAACGATTTTTTGCTTTGTGGTCAAGATGCAAAAAGACAACAAATTTAAAAACAATTTCATTAAATTTAAAGAATTTTTCTGAATTATTAAAGTCAATTTGACCCAAACATTTTTTCTTTCATGTTATGATACCCATTTTTAAGTGAAATCACTTAATTATAAGGACAATAATATTTCATTGAAAAGTTTATTGACTTTTGGACAAAGAAAAAAGCTTTATATTAGAGAAATGCGTCTTCTATGCTAAGCAAAATTTGCATTCGTATTTTAAAGACATGAAATCTTTGACCTCACGACAATATTTTTTTCAGTGTAGTTTCACATCTTTGCAATAAGCTTCTCGGCACAAATTTCCTCTTTTCTTTTTTCTTGTTTCCGATTGTCAATATAGCTCGATTTTTCAATATTTAATAAAAACAGAAATGTCTGATATTAGGAGCTATAGTTGATTCTGAACCTACAGAGCTGGTATGCTACTAATATTGAGTCCATTATTAAAACAATGAAATCGCTCATTTAGTGTAATAAAGCCAAATTTAGTGTAATAAAGCCCGGTCTAACAAAGAAAAACATATTTTTTGTCAAATTTCGTTTTTATTATTCAACATAGTTCCCTGCAAGAGCGATACAACGATTATAACGACCTTCCAATTTTTTGATACCATTTTGGTAGTACTCCTTCGGTTTTGCCTCAAAATAGGCCTCAGTTTCGGCGATCACCTCTTCATTGCAGCCAATTTTTTTCCCTGCGAGCATCCTTTTGAGGTCTGAGAACAAGAAAAAGTCGCTGGGGGCCAGATCTGGAATATACGGTGGGTGGGGAAGCACTTCGAAGCCCGATTCATGAATTTTTGCCATCGTTCTCAATGACTTGTGGCTCGGTGCGTTGTCTTGGTGGAACAACACATTTTTCTTCTTCATATGGGGCCGTTTTGCCGCGATTTCGACCTTCAAACGCTCCAATAACGCCATATAATAGTCACTGTTGATGGTTTTTCCCTTCTCAAGATAATCGATAAAAATTATTCCATGTGCATCCCAAAAAACAGAGACCATTACTTTGCCAGCGGACTTTTGAGTCTTGGTACTATATAAAAATAATATGCATTTAATACTAGCGACGCCATCTATGTGTCAGACCGGGGACTTATCAGCCAACCTGTTAAATATAACCATAGCGATAGGCGAAACAATTTTTCCCCCACCACAAATACAATAAGCTTGTTGACAAATATTTCCTTTTGTCATGTTTCCGAGTGTCTTTGATAATCGATGGCAACACTATACCATTTTCCGCCAACGAATTAGAATAGATTTTAATTTGGCGACACGCCGCTAGCCGTCACGGTATTCCGTCGCGGATTTTGGTCTTCCCACGTAAAGCGGACCTTACACGGTCGGATGAACACTAGGACAGAGGTTCGCCTATTTGTTGTGTGTTCGTTCAAGTTTTTCCCTCACACTGCACGAACAATTATAATAACAACATGAAGAAATAAGAAGAAGCATAAACACAAACAATGATGATGGACGAAAAGTTAGGTGTAAAGCCATTTTTTAGTAAAAATGGAAGAAACAATAAAAATTCCAAGCTGGTTTAGCGATCCCTCATTAATTTCATTGCAGAAATGCTTGTTTTAATTATGAAAATAAATTTGTTTTTGCTAATGTCTGGCGAACATCCCCTTACACGTGAAGATTTGTGCCTCCCAACCGGAAAAAATCAAAGTTGTTTTGATTTTATGCCAACACGTCTCCGCAACACGCGAACATGACCATATACTAGCGGATTTGTCGCCGCAACGTGTTGTGTCGCAGGGTTTATCCGACCGTATAAGGTGCCCTTAAACAGGTGTTCGCCTACCGCCTATCGCTATGGTTATATTTACACACTTACACACATAATAATAAGAAGAACATAACCGATGTCATATACACTGACCTATCCTAGTTTCCTTTTTATTTGAACATGACACCCTTTATATAAGAATGAATTATGTCAACTGTCAATTGAGAGGAGAGTTCATACCAAAAGTGTACTTTTCACCGGATCGACAAGTATATGTGTGTTGCTCAAAACTAGGTTGACGTCAACAATTTTCCATGTACAATAACCTGGAGAGATTAGACACAAAAGTTAAAATTTCGTTGGTTTCAAGTTGACCGGTTAAAATTGAATGGATATGCTTGTATATAATGATATATAGTCATGTACGTACAGTGCCCCACATAGGTATTGGCACAGCACCCTAAACCACATAGTGGCCAGGGTATCTGCGAAAAAATGTGCCTACCAGAAATATTGATTATGTTATCAAACAAAAGCGAATGTATAAAAAGTACTAACCAAAAAATAATTGAATTTACCTATACCAATATTTTGTTCCTGAAAAAATGTGCCTTGTTTTAATTTTTTATAGTTTAAATATGGAAAGAATAAAATGTTTTCTAAAAAAATTGATCTAGATTCTTAATGCAGCTACAATCCAAATAAAAATATTTTTTAATTTAAAATAGCTTCTTATCACTTTTAAAATATGGTTGTTAAACAAAATTGTTTGGTGTGCCAATACTTATGTGGGTCACTGTATATAAATGATTCTCCTTATTGTGTTCTCAATTCTCTTAAATGATGGACAAACACGTACAAATGGCACGGCGAAGACGATAAAGTTGCACCAAATTAAGTATATTATAATTGAATCCAATCAATTGACCCCATGATCTCCTCGTACGGCGTTTCTATGGGTCTTTGACATTATTGTCATTTTTCTTGTTTGCTTTTCTCGTATTTGAGTGATGAAAGATTGAATATGCAATCAACTCTACCCCGAAATAACTCTGGAATAATCACAGACACACACACACACAAACAATCGAATGAGTGGACGTAGGCAGACGGACAGACTGCCATCAGAATCATAATATCTGACGCTTGACCACTATCAAATATCGTTTCATGTCTGCGTCTACTATATAAATTGCCACCCAATTGTTAGTCGGAATATCCATTTGCTCTTCTGTTGAAGGGGCAGTTGTGCAGCAATTCAACAACGAGCAATTCTGACTTATTGTGTGATCGTGGCTATGAATGTATGTCGGACATGGTGTTATAATTGAAATTTTAATTTGAGTAGTTGTAATAATTTTAATTACTCATCATAATACAAATTGGTTTGATACCGGGATGCACTCGAAGTAGAAATTATGAATATTTCAATTAACATTACACCGTGAGAAAATATATGGATATTGTAAGATGTTGATATCTCAATAACAAATTATTAACCATTATTTAATAATGAGAAAAAAATCGCTTCTATAACATATACCCCAAACCCATTTTGCTTCAAACACACACAAAAAAATATTTTTTTTATTCAATCACGAATTCATTGATCCAATTAATTTTTTAATTGAAATGTCTTCAATCACTGAAATGATAGTATCAATTAAAAAATTAATTGGCACTCAATTAAAAAATTAATTGGCACCCAATTAAAAAATTAATTGATCCAATTAAAAAATTAATTTATCCAATTAAAAAATTAATTGATACTATTAATTTGCGTGATTGATTTTTATTTCAATTAAAAAATGTTTTGATTCCATTACATTTTTAATTGAATATTTTTTAAAACTCAATTAAGATTTTAATTGGAAAAATTTTTCGTGAAATTTTTTTCTGTGCATATATATTTTCAGGATTGGTCCAAAAAAAATATTGTTTGTATTGTTCACACATATTATGTTTCACCTTAACGTAACCTAACCTAGGGCATACACGGGTAGAAAAAAAAATTTAATGAAATTTTCTTTGTGTATATATATTTTTAAGGCGCCATTTGGTTACTTCCATTCTTTTACTTTCAGCATACTCTCTAGGTCTCTCTTTCTAAACACATACATATATGTTTATAGGCTATTTCTAAATTAATATATGTTTGCCTCCAAGCATATTATATTTACAAACATTTTATGTCCCAAACATAATATGTTGTAACACATTAACATATATGTCCCAAACATGTTATGCTAGTTTATGAACATTATATGCATGCACTTAAAAATATTGTGTTACAAAAATTTGAGTTCCACACATATAATTTTTACACCCAAACATATGAAAAACAGTATTTTTCGTCCGTGTATGAAACAGCTGTCTATTGTTTATCCATGAAAATTAGCTACAAATGTCATGTTGACATTTTATTATTTTTAAATATTTTATGGTTTAAATAAATTCTGATCATTTAAGAATAGATTTCAACTTAAATATAGACATTTATAAGTATTTATCATCTAACCGGAGGATCAATTTGATGACTTTTCGATCACAAAATTTAGTTGTTGCAGAATTCACGCAACCTTTGTACATTGTCCATTGTGAGACCACACACGCAAATATAAAAAACGTTTGAAAAACATGTACCGAAAAAGTTTTTATTTTGTTTGAGTTTGTTTTTTAATTTCTTCGAAAATTTCAAACTTTTATCACCAAAAATACTTTTTGTTACAAAATTTTTATTTTTGAAATAAAACAAAAATAATTTTTAAAGGCACAGTCCATTTCGTTTATATCAAACAATGTTCTTTTCTGACCTTAAATCTTTAATAAGACACATTTTGAAGTTTCATAGTAAAAAAATTAATATATTTTCGGAATCTTCCGAACATTTTTGGAATTTATGTAACAAAAGAATATTTGGTGTTCGGTCGAAGCAAGGATGCAACCCACGACCCTTTGTATGCGATGCGGGCATGCTAATCGCCGGTGACCAACTAAATGAAGTTTACTATCAAATAAAGTGTTTTTACTTCTACTCGTGGGCGCCGAAAACTATGCTTTATAAATATAACTGCTTGACTATTTGTGTTTCCTGTTGCGTTGATTGCTATAACCATAATTTTCTGTTGATGGCAATAACAGCTACAAACTGGCGAAGGGTAAAATGTACAGCCAATTTCTCATATCCGAAACGAATGCTTTCGTTCGTCTGAGATGCCCAAAACAGCTGAACTTATAAAGGAAAATCAGCTATTTTTAGCATTTCAGTCGAAAGAAAGCGTTCGTTTCGGATATAAAAAATTGGCTGTTAAAAAAAAACGGGAAGTGAGAAACTTCCTTATAGCGAAAAGTAAATGGGAAACAATATTTGTTTGTCTAAAATTTCGTTTGGGAGGAAAGAATTATTTTTCTTTGCGCGGTTAGCGGCGTATCGCCAAATTAAAATCTTTTTTTAATTTCATGGCGGAAAATGCGACAGTGTTGCCATCACTTATAAATTTTTCAAATTCGCCAATAGGCATTGTTGCTTGGCCACGTGGACATTATTTTACGGTAAAATAACTCGATAAAAAACAAGCTATTACATTTTTTTTATTCAACCCGGAATTTAGTCTCCAGGAAGTGTCCCGAATCTTTCGCAAAATTTGCCAAAAATCGCGGATTTTCAATTGCTCAAGGCATATGTTTTAATTTTTCCCACTTCTTAGAAAAGAAAATAATTTGAAATTAAATGGCTTTCAAAAGTATTTATGGACTTGGATTTTCATACTTTTTAAATGTACGTTTGTCTGTCAGATTTTTTGCCATTTCATTCAATCTCATTACTAACAGAAACAAATCAAATAACTATCACTGTCTTTCGAATCATCAGATTTCACTTGAGCACTAAATTAAAAAAAAAATATACGCACATATCTAATTTTTCTGTGAAAAGTACAAATTATAATTATCAGTTCACGGTTAGTTAGTGTCCAACTCTATTCAAGTCTGTATTGCCTGCCAACATTTCAAAATCGATGTTATCCCTATCACTACCATAGACTCTTTAGTGACACTATAAAAATCGCCAAATGTGATGCGAAATATACGCATGTCCATGGCGATACTCAAATTCCTAGTATCGAAAGGCACTACGAAAGAAGGCAGCGATCTAAATTTTGATTTGCCACAACCGAAAGTAATTTGGAGTAAATATGAGTTTAGGCTTCCGAATTTCAAAGGACAACTTGATATAAAATCGTCGCAGCCATCTTGGGAGAAAGTTTCAGAGGCTTAAACATATTTCGGAATTTCAACTATTTCAGGAATTGCAACTATTTTTGAAAATTGTTACTGTTTTTGCTTGTCCAACCCCGGAATGTACGGCGCAATGCCCAGGATTTCGGCAAGCATCATATGGCAACTCTATATACAACTGTAGTTTTAGTATTATATCCTCACTTTTTTTCACATATTGGAGAATTTTTGTTGCTCCAATCTTAAGTTAAATGAAACAATGGATTGCGTAGAAACTTCTACGAAAGAATGTCATCTACAATCGAATTACTTATGTTGTGGTATCTTAAAACTTCTTAACATCGTTTTCTAAATTGTGAGTTAGTCGATAAGTAGTATATATTAGACAAAAAAGTTATGTATAGGTAAGTCTACAAATAATAAAGAATCGATTTGGAGTTTTGCACGGCATGTAGAGAGCCAGTATTGAAATATGGGGGTCGCTAATATGGGGGCTATATACAATTATGAACTTGATATGGACCAATTTTTGTGTGATTGGGGATCGATTTATCTGAGGGCTATATATAACTATAGACCGAAATGGACCTAGTTAGGCATGGTTGTTAACGGCCATATACTAGCACAATGTACCAAATTTCATCTGACTCGGATGAAATTTGCTCTTCCAAGAGGCTCCAAAACCAAATCTCGGGATCGGTTTATATGGAGGCTATATATGATTATGGACTGATATGGACCACTTTTGGCATGGTTGTTAAATATCATATACTACCACCACGTACCAAATTTCAATCAGATCGGATGAATTTTGCTTCTCCAAAAGGCACCGGAGGTCAAATCTGGGGATCGGTTTATAAGGGGGCTATATATAATTATGGACTGATATGAACCAATTCCTGCATGGTTGTTGGATACCATATACTAACCTCACGTACCAAATTTCAACCGAATCGGATGAATTTTGGTCTTCCAAGAAGTCTTCACCAGGTCAAATCTGGTGATCGGTTTATATGGGGGCAATATATAATTATGGGCCGATTTAGACCAATTTTTGCATGGTCATTAGAGACCATATACTAACACCATGTACCAAATTTTACCCAGATCGGATGAAATTTGCTTCTCTTAGAGGCTGCGCAAGCCAAATCGGGGTACCGGTTTATATGGGGGCTATACATAATTATTGACCGATGTGGACCAATTTTTGCATGGCTGTTAGAGACCATGTACTAACACCATGTACCAAATTTCAGCCGGATCAGATGAAATTTGCTTCTCTTAGAGGCTCCGCAAACCAAATCGGGGGATCGGTTTATATGGGGGCTATATATAATTATGGACCGATGTGGACCAATTTTTGCATGGTTGTTAGATACCATATACAAACACTATGTACCAAATTTCAGCCGGATCGGACAAAATTTGCTTCTCTTAGAGCCTTCGCAAGCCAAATTTGGGGGCTATACGTAAAAGTGGACCGATATGGCCCATTTGCAATACCATCCGACCTACATCAATAACAACTACATGTGCCAAGTTTCAAGTCGATAGCCTGTTTCGTTCGGAAGTTAGCGTGATTTCAACAGACAGACGGACGGTCGGACGGACATGCTCAGATCGACTCAGAATTTCACCACGACCCAGAATATATATACTTTATGGGGTCTTAGAGCAATATTTCGATGTGTTACAAACGGAATGACAAAGTTAATATACCCCCCATCCTATGGTGGAGGGTATAAAATAGAATCGAGATTTCGTGTTTAGAGTGAATGAACGAAACGAAATTTTAACTTATTTCTATGTAAAATGATTGAACTAATCTCCAATTGCAAATTTATAGGTTATGTTAGCACAGTGACAATCCGTTTATTCAGGCACATTTAGACTATACTTAACAATGAGTCCAAATGGTGTTTAACATTACAGATCGACTCAGAATTTCACCACGACCCAGAATATATATACTTTATGGGGTCTTAGAGCAATATTTCGATGTGTTACAAACGGAATGACAAAGTTAAAAGATGGGGGGTATCATCCTATGGTGGAGGGTATAAAAATAGAATCGAGATTTCGTGTTTAGAGTGAATGAACGAAACGAAATTTTAACTTATTTCTATGTAAAATGTTTGAACTAATCTCCAATTGCAAATTTATAGGTTATGTTAGCACAGTGACAATCCGTTATTTCAGGCATATTTAGACTATACTTAACAATGAGTCCAAATGGCGTTTAACATTACTCAAGCGCACCAACCAATCCAAGTGGGAGAATTCTAAAGGTACTATTTTACGACCATGCATAAAAAATAACAGAAAATAAATATATACAACTTTATTTGTATGTAAAATCAATTGTTCATTGAATATGAGGCATTTGTTGTTGAGATGTTTTTGTAGAGGCTTGACGTAGGAAACAGTAGAAACGTCCTGAATTTCCAACAAATTGTTTGGTGAGAAAATATTTGCCAGGTGTCGATATGAAAATAAAAACAAAAATAACAAGACTGGTGACACACACATCGATGATAATATGTACGAAAACTATAAGTAGTATACGAAAAATACCGTTAGAACAAAATGAGTATGGGCATGTTCACATGTATGATAGCAAGCAAAGAGCTCACTCTTGCGAGAACACAGAAAAGCATTCATAAATGGCTGTGTGTAGTTTTGTATATAAAACCTCAGTAATGCTGGTGACATTTCTGAGGGTATCAAAGCTTCTCTAAGTGGTTTCACTGCAATGTGGAACGCCGTTCGGACTCGGCTATAAAAAGGAGGTCCCTTGTCATTGTATTTTATATGGAATCGGGCAGCACTCAGTGATAAGAGAGAAGTTCACCAATGTGGTATCACAATGGACTGAATAGTCTAAGTGAACCTGATACATCGGGCTGCCACCTAACCTAACCTATACGGAAAAGTTGTCAGCGTTTTATTAACTCTACCTACTAATACATAGGTGTGTGTACTCTATCTCATATGATCTTTGTCGCATAGACTATAAACCTACATTGAATTAGTCACCTATTAGCTTGGTCCTTGTCTAGCTCATTCTGAAATCTGCGAGATTAACATTTTGCTTTGGTTGTAATCGCTTTTGTTTTTTGCTTCTGTTTTTTCATTATTCCAATATAGTTATATACTACAATAATATTTGCTTATCAATGATAACCAACAAGTGTCCAAGTGCCAATAAAAAATCCTATTGTATTATTTACTTTTACGCACAAATTCATTGTTTACAAACAATGTTAAGTATGGTACTTAGTCTAACACTCCAAAAAAAAAGAGGAACACTCATTTTTATCACCGTCATCACCATGCAATTGAAGGTATTTATTATCATAACTCAGTAGAAAAAAGCAATACAAAACAACTCTATTTCACCTGCAATAAACAATAAAAATATTGTCTATAAATAAATTTCACATGAGTACACCTAGAAAACACACACACAGAGGTTAATATATATATCAGATAGTGTTATGGGGTTTGGTAGGAGGTAGTTATGGTTGGTTAGTTTTGGCGCCAAAAGACGGCATTCGTAGTTAGATCACTCAGTTTATACAGTATAACCTCTCTAATCCGAACACTCGCTAGTCCAGCCTATCCAGTAGTCCCGATAACTCAATTTTTCGGACACTTTTGTAAATTGTTTCCCCTTTTGTTCGTTACTTTATCTTGTGTTTATAAACTAAAATAACACTAACAAGTACACGCAGAGAAGAAACATGATTGTCACAATCATATTCGAAGAGCAAAATATTATGATAAGAGCTATTTTTGCGGCAACCATGTAACATTTTAACCTGCAATCATGTTGGCTCAGTGAACATGGTTCTAAGAAAAATGTAATTGTCCTCATCTAAAATGTTATTATATTGATAAAAAGAATTTTGTTTGAATAAAAAGACAATGGTCACGATTTAAAATGTTATGGTATTCATTAAAAATGTTTTTCTCCTAGTTAAAAGAACATGGTCACAACCTAAAATGTTTTGATCTTTATGAAAAAACTTTTTTCGTCATCGAAAAAAGGACGCCACTTGAGAAAAGAAAACACAAAATTAACTTTATTTGTTTGTTTTTATTTATTTATAAACTAATTCATTGTTTATTTGTATTTATAATGCCGTTAAAGCAAACATCATATATTTTTACACACTCTATTTTATTTCAATGTCAACAATAAGTAATTATTCCATACTTAAATCGTGCCCATCAAATGTACAAACGCAGACATCATGTAACTGCAAATAAAAATAAATGATACCATATAGCAAAATGCGGAACAAAAAACAGGTACATTTTTTCAATTGCACTTTCCTTTTTTGTGTTCACATAAAACCACGTGTCACTTCTGAATAAATAAATTAACACAAAACACAGTAAATCCGTATTCTCCGTCCATTCCAAGAAACAATCAACACACGACTGACGCGCAAAATGAAAATCGTGTGTACCTGCTCAATGTTTTTATAAAATTCTTTGCGCTGCAAACAAGTTAAAAAATGAAATGGTCACGAACAAATGTAAATGGTCTTTATGGCCATGTAATGGTTCTAGACATGTCTATACTGAACCTATAAAGATACTTTTTTCCCTGTAAAAAAGTAAAAAAATTGAATGGTCAGGTACATGATTTTCCCGACCATTTAATGGTCTCAAATTCTATCATTTAAATGATAGAACTTGTTTGCGGTATTTGAGAACCATTCAAATGCTTATTGCCACCATACATTTTTCTCCGCTCGAAAACTATTTTTACAAAGACAAAATACATGGTTTTCGCGGCAATTACATGCTCTAGATAAGCATTAAATGGATGCGGCAACCATGTCCAAACATGGTTTTTCTGTGCGTGTAGCGAGGGAGGAGGAATGTCATTTTGCGTGTCGTCACAATTCGTCCGACATTAAAAAAAAAGCAAGGGCATGATAAGTTTTCTGCTAGAAATGAGTGTCTGCAAGAATTTAAAATTTAAAGCGATATAAAATGTTCAAATATACACGGAGAGAAGGAATTTTAAGTCCACTAGGATGACAAATTCGTATCAGTGCTAACGTTATGGGAGGGTTCGACATATATACGGACGAAAGTTTGGCCAGGTCTAATCTTATTTAGTACATACCATGGATTGCGTACAAAGTTCAACTAAAGATTATCATATACTTGTGTTGTGGTAACAGATGTCTCCCAAAATTTAAGGCAGTCCATATGGAGACATATACCGACATCACACACCAAACTTAACCGGATCGAATGCAATTGATCATCTAGGAGAAGTCAATTCTGGTGATCGGTTTATATATGGCCTAGTATCTAGTCTAGTCGGACGGATATTAACATCACATATCGAATTTCAACCAAATCGAATGGAAATTGCGGCTCAAACGGCTCAAAAAGACAAATCCGGCAATCGCTTTTTAAATGGTCTCGTATATATAATTATAGTCCGATACGGTGCAATTTTTGCATTATTGTTGGGTGACGGATACCTATTTTCAACACTATCAGACTTATATCAAATAATAACTACATAGTGGCTGACATGTATTGGAACTACTGGTGTGCGCGTGACACGAAATTATCGACACTCATGAGTCGTGAACAAAATCCAAAGCAAGTGTCGTGAATGTGCGTGAATAAAATTTCTGCAAAATCACGCTCACGAAAAAAATCAAGATTTAATTCATATGTTAACTGAAATTAATTTAGCTCTCGAACTTTATTCTATTTTTTAATTTTGTTACCTTTGCTGATTTCCATTTGGAAAATGGCATGAGTCTCGTGTATTTATCGTGAATCACGCAAATTGTCGTGAATCGTGCGTGAGCGTGCGTGAGTACTGGTTTTCATTTCGTGAATGCGCGTTAGTGGGATTGGCTACAACACGTATCGTGCGTGAGCGTGCGTGAATAAACATTTTGCTTCGTGAATATGCGTGAGTGTGAGTAAAATTTCAGTCACGCGCATACCTCTAATTGGAACCACATGCAGGTTGGTATTATTTCTAAACCTTGTCTGTCAGCTGACAGATATATTCCTGTGACAGTTAATTTTATTGTTTACAAGCCTACAATGGCATTTTGATCGAATGAATTCGAATATAAAGTTATCCGTGATAGAATTCAAGCACGTTAGTGTGATTGCTTTATATTTGGATGGACAACCACTGGTGGATATCGTTAGAACCCTCTAGCATTTAAATGTGAATAAATCTCTTTTTCGTACCATTTTTCGTTACCGTGATACTGTATCGAGTCCAAAAAGTGAACGAAAGGAAACGTCAACAACATTTGCAATCCGAAAGTGAAGGACAAATTTGTTCGAAATCTATGCCATAGTGGTAGAAAACTTGATCGTGATCTGAACGTTTTGAAAGATGAGCTTGGTTTTCCAATGAAGTTCCAAAACGTGCAGTTCCGATGCACAAAAAGAAACGTTAGACTGGAAAGACTTAAAGAGAAAAAGCTTCGCTTGTATAAAAGTGAGCAGTTACCGAATTTAGGTTTCTCTGAAGAGAAGCCATAACATACCAAATTGAAGAGTTTTCGAACAAACCCAATGATCGGTTTTGGTTGCCAAACACGTAAGCTGAAAATGCACACATTCGATTGGCCACCAGAATGGCCCGATTATAATGGTGGGCCGCGGTAATGGCCGATAGTAACTCCTGTTACTATTTTACTGTTTTAGTAAAATGTCCTAAAGGCAGTATTGAAGCCCACTCAGCAGATAAACCTTTTCGTCCTGGTTGATTAAAATCTGGTCATTGAACAGATTTTAATCAAGCAGGAATGACTTTAAAAGTAGGTTCAATCATTTCTACCGCACAACAGCCACCAAAATCTCCTGATCTCAATTCGTTGGTCCTTTGATCTTGAAGCATTTTTGAGAGTAGAGTTGGCATTGAAAATATCAAAGTGTTGATTGGCAATTCGGCGGGAATGGGCCAAAATACCGCAGAGATAATTTCGTGTGAAGGCTTTGCCAGCCGTTTTAAGGCTATAAGGTAGCCAATTGGAACAAATCTAAATCTAAACTGATTCTAATATTTAAGGTTATTTCCGACAGTTTTTTTTACTTTGTAGCATTGCATATCAGCAACAATGTAACATATATTGGCCGTTTTTTTTTTTGTTGCTCGAAAATGAATACTAACGTCACGCACCGAGAACAGTCGATTAAAATCAGTTTCCAGAGCGCTCACGAAGTCAAACCTACGGATCGATTTACATAGGGTCTATATATAATTATAGAACGGTACGGACCAAATTAGTGGACAGAAACTGACATCTCATGTCGGATTACAACCAAATCGGTTTACATATATTTGAGGACCAACATGTATGGTACTTAGAGAAGATATACTGACGCCATATGTCGAATTACAACCAAAACTGGTGCACAATAGCCCATTTGAAATGCCATCACACCTATATCAATAATAACAACACATAAAGAAAAATTACTTTCCTCCGGAATGAAATTGTAGACAAACGAAATTTTCTTTTTTTATATAGCATTTTCTTTAAGAGTAAACGCAGAGAAGAAACATGATTGTCACAATCATATTCGAAGAGCAAAATAATATGATAGGATCAATTTTTGCGGCGACCATGTAACATTTTCACCTGCAACCATGTTAGCTCAGTGAACATGGTTCTAAGAAGTTAAAAAATTAAATGGTCACGAAAAAATGTACATGGTCTTTATGGCCATGTAATGGTTCTAGACATGTCTATTCCTAACCTATAAAAATACTTTTTTCTCTGCAAAAAAGTAAAAAAATTTAATGGTCAGGTACATGATTTTCCCGACCATGTAATGGTCTCAAATTCTATCATTTAAATAATAGAACATGTTTGCGGCATTTGAGAACCATTTAAATGCTTATTGCCAACATATATTTTTTCCGCTCGAAAATTATTTTTACAATGACAAAATACATGGTTTTCGCGACAATTACATACTCTAGATTAGCATTAAATGTTTGCGGCAACCATGTTCAAACATGTTTTTTTCTGTGCCTGTAAGTAAACTAAAATTTATGACAAACATTGCAACGATTATCTCTGATCTTTTTTAATTGTTTTTAAAGAAAATTCTTTAGCTTCAAAAGAAACATCGTTTGTCTAAAATTTCGTTTCTCTGAAAAGAAAAAAACTCTTCTTTCGGAGTACTTGCGCCTATGAAGTCGAAGGCTTGTTTCGGAAGTTAACGTTATTTCAACGGACGGACGGATATAGCTAGATCAACTCAGAATTCCACCACGACCAAGAATATATTTACATTATGAGATCTAAGATCAATATTTCGATGCGTTACAAACGGAGGCACAATGTTTCTATACCCACTCCATCGTTCACCCAAAAAAGTGAATTTCCCATGAAAGGAAGGTAAGTTTATTTTAGAAAATGTTAACTAAAATATTTTACTAATTTAAAATGATACATGATAAGTTAATATATTTTGTCAAATTGAGGAAAACTTGTAAAAACTAAAAGTTATAAATTTTTTTTTTTCTGTTCTTTATGAAAATTGCATATTTTGAAGGAAAAACTTGTATAATATCTTTTCGGAAAATTTCTCTTTAATTTTAATAAACTAAAAATAAATTTAACACAAAAATTCAACGACAAATTCTGAGGGTATATGGAATGGGAAGGGGGTGGGGTATGAACTATTTTAATCTGAATAACAAATTACTCTCTTGCAATTACAAAAATTCGATCCACATCTGTCCATAATTAAATATTGCCTCTATATGAACCGATCTATAATCAAAGTTGTTTATACACGCCAGTAATCTACGATTCTCTAAAGGAACCGATCTATAACCAAAGTTGTTTATATACGCCAGTAATCTACGATTTTCTATCTAATATAGATTCTATATTTTAAACATTATTTAGAAGGTCAATGGCATACGAATATTACAACAATTCTATGTGCATAATATTTAAATTAGTTATTTCTATAAAACATCTACTGTTTATATTATGAATGTTTTGTTTCAGCTCTAATATAAACTTAACTTTCTAAAGACACATAAATGATAATTATTCAACTTTAAAACAACAAAGAAAAAACAACAATCTTTTGCCTTTAGCTATGTGCTATAATTTTAGAATTTTTATCAATAATTTAGAATATTATTAACATTTATATTATCTCAATCATGACCTATACGATAATAATGTTTTCATCTTATATAAATTTGCAAAAAAAAATAAATCAAACTAAACGTAAATATATACGAGCAAATAGTGGAAATAATTATTGCAACATGTTGGATTGAATTTGTAAGTTTATGATACACTGCAAAAAAATGTTGGCCTCAAACTCTAGATGCTATTTTCTATAAAAATAAATGATGAATAAATGAATGAAACCCTGCACAGAAAAATTTATTTTTTGTCCTCAATCACGAAATTAATTGAACCAATTGATTTTTAATTGAAATGTCCTCAATCACAGAAATAGTAGTAGTATAAATCACCGAAGTCAATTAAAAAAATTAATTGTACCAATTAAAAAATTAATTGATACCATTAATTTTTGTGATTGATTTTTGTTTCAATTAAAAAATTTGTTGAACCAACTTTTTTTAAATTCAATTAATATTTTAATTGGGAAAATTTTTATGATATTTTTTATGACATATTTTACATAGTGTTTCCACTGTTACCTAATGCATATATAAATTTACATAAATAAATTTTAATTAATTTTCCAAATTTTTTAATTGATTACGTTCTCCACTTCAAACAACTTTTCAATTGGATATATTTTGGTGATATTTTTTTCCTGTTGTTGTTTTCCACGTGTCAGTTATCGTATCTTCAAATAAAACGAGAAATAAACGTCATAACGATATAAAGTCAAAAACATTATGGTCGACAAAATTATTGTATGAAATCAAAAAACAAGTATATACGGCCGTAAGTTCGGCCAGGCCGAACCGTATGTATCCTCCACCATGGATTGCATAGAAAACTGTCATCCACAAACGAATTACTTGGGTTGTGGTATCTTAAAACTTCTTAATATCGTTTTCTAAATTGTGAGTCCATACGTGGTAGAGAAATATGGGGGTCGCTTATATGGGGTCTATATACAATTATGAACTTGATGTGGACCAATTTTTGTGTGATTGGGGATCGATTTATCTGAGGGCTATATATAACTATAGACCGATATGGACCTAGTTAAGCATGGTTGTTAACGGCCACATACTAGCACAATGTACTAAATTTCAACTGACTCGAATGAAATTTGCTCCTCCAAGAGGTTCCAAAACCAAATCTCGGGATCGGTTTATATGGGGGCTATATAATATAAGTGAGTCCATACGTGGTAGAGAAATATGGGGGTCGCTTATATGGGGTCTATATACAATTATGAACTTGATGTGGACCAATTTTTGTGTGATTGGGGATCGATTTATCTGAGGGCTATATATAACTATAGACCGATATGGACCTAGTTAAGCATGGTTGTTAACGGCCACATACTAGCACAATGTACTAAATTTCAACTGACTCGAATGAAATTTGCTCCTCCAAGAGGTTCCAAAACCAAATCTCGGGATCGGTTTATATGGGGGCTATATATGATTATGGATTGATATGGACCACTTTTGGCATGACTGTTAAATATCATATACTACCATCACGTTCGAAATTTCAACCAGATCGAATGAATTTTGCTTCAAATCTGCATGGTTGTTGGATAACATATACTAACATCATGTACCAAACTTCAACCGAATCGGATGAATTTTGCTCTTCCAAGGGGCTCCGGAGGTCAAATCTGGGGATCGGTTTATATGGGAGCTATATATAATTATTGACCGATTTCGACCAATTTTTGCATGGGTGTTTGAGGCCATATATTAACACCACGTACCAAATTTCAACCGAATCAGATGAATTTTGGTCTTCCAAGAGGCTCCGTAGGTCAAATCTTGTGATCGGTATATATGGGGGCTATATATAATTATGGACCGATGTGGACCAATTTTTGCATAGTTGTTAGATACCATATACTTACACCATGTACCAAATTTCAGCCGGATCGGATGAAATTTGCTTCTCTTAGAGGCTCCGCAAGCCAAATCGGGGGATCGGTTAATATGGGGGCTATATATAATTGTGGACCGATGTGGACCAATTTTTGCATGGATATTAAAGATCATATGCTGACACCATGTACCAAATTTCATCTGGATCGGATGAAATTTGCTTCTCTTAGAGTCCCCGCAAGCCAAATTTGGGGGTCCGTTTATATGGGGGCTATATGTTACGTAAAAGTGGGCCGATATGGCCCATTTGCAATACCATCCGACCTACATCAATAACAACTACTTGTGCCAAGTTTCAAGTCGATAGCTTGTTTCGTTCGGAAGTTAGCGTGATTTCAACAGACGGACGGACGGACATGCTCAGATCGACTCAGAATTTCACCACACAGAAAAAAATATCACCAAAATATTTCCAATTAAAAAGTTAATTGAAGTTGAAAATGTTTTCAATTAATAAATTAATTGATACAATTAACTTTTTAATCTTGATAGAAACATTAAGTTAATTAAGCCAATGATTGAAAATTTTAAAATTTTTAATCAAATTCGGAAGACTAATTCAGTTAAAAAAGTGCTGATTTGTTTTTAATTTTTAATTAAAAATGTGTTTCAAACAATCATTTGTTAATCCAAATAAAAACTCTAAGTCAATTCAGAAAGTAATTAAAAATAGTTACCTTTTTTAATTAATAAATTAATTGAGTTTTGCAATCAACATCAATTAAATTTTTAATTGAATCAATTAAAAAATTAATTGAAATTTGCTGAAAAAATCAATTAATTCTTTAATCAAGAATTTTTTCTATGCCCAATTAAAACTGTGATTGATACTATCATTTTCGTGATTGAAGACATTTCAATTAAAAAATTAATTGGATCAATTAATTTGGTGATTGAATCAGAAAAAAAATTTTGTGTGCACGACCAGAATATATATACTTTATGGGGTCTTAGAGCAATATTTCGATGTGGTACAAACGGAATGACAAAGTTAATATACCCCCCATCCTATGGTGGAGGGTATAAAAACTGGTAAGAGAAATAAATTATTAGAATTCTTCAGCAATTAAAACGCGATACGTACGTCTAAGGGTATGGTCCCACTAGGCAAATATTTGATCAAAATGAGTGTCTAACTTTTTTACAGAACCATTTTTTTTTTAAATATCTGGATAACATTTTTGGAAAATACTCCTATCGTGATGTTATATAAGCAATAATAGCTAGAAATATTTGCCGGATTGACTGTGAATACGTATTCTATTTTGATTTCTGTCTAATATTTGCCCAGTGTGTTACGGACCGATATACATATTCAAAAATTTAAATTTCAAATTTGCAATATGGAATAGTGTTTTGAGATTTTATTTAAGAGATAATGTCACCGATAAAAGAATTTAGGTGTGTTCTAGTTTCTAGTACAGTGAAACCTCTGAAAGGTGGACACCCACGGTCGCCTACATGTTGTCCACGTTTGGGAGGTATCCAGGTATGAAAGGTTAATTTTAATGTGTTAATATAGCAAGCGTCTCCAGACAACTGTCCACATTTGGG
The DNA here is from genome assembly GCF_050003625.1 of Haematobia irritans. Classification (NCBI taxonomy): domain Eukaryota; kingdom Metazoa; phylum Arthropoda; class Insecta; order Diptera; family Muscidae; genus Haematobia; species Haematobia irritans. The sequence continues at coordinate 217,372,995 of NC_134398.1, read as the reverse complement.
AGGTGTCCGGTTTTCAGAGTGTCCAAGTATGAGAGTTTTCACTGTACTGCACCGAAAAATCCCGTACACACAAAAAAATTTTTTTCTGGTTCAATCACGAAATTAATTGATCCAATTAATTTTTTAATTGAAATGTCTTCAATCACAGAAATGATACTATCAATTAAAAAATTAAAAAATTGAAGGCCAATTAAAAAATTAATTGATACTATTAATTTTTGTGATTGATTTTTGTTTCAATTAAAAAATTTGTTGAATCAATTAAATTTTTAGTTGAATATTTTTTAAAACTCAATTAAAATTTTAATTGGAAAAATTTTCGTGAAATTTTTTTCTGTGTAGTTAAACTAACACTAAATTGAACTTATTTTTTATGGCAAAAAAATATTTGTTTGTAGTTTCCTTTTTTTAAGTATATCTCAATCATTCCATGAACTAAACGTGGGTACAAAGTTCAATGACCGTACACATAAGTTCAATATGAACTATAGCAAAAGACATTTTTCATACAATTCCCAAAAAATTTGTTTGATTGAACTACAATATGGTTAAAAAGGTCATGATTTCACGCCAATGTTGTTATTTCTTTACTTTTAGTTCATTTTTTTCCAACGAGAGGGTGTACTATTTTGGGTTATCGTACGAAAAATCTTAACATGCTTTACTTCACATTGAACTTATGTGTACGAACGTATTGACAATTTCGAATAAAAAAAATAATTCTCACAGTGTGTCACGTTGTGTATGACACCATTTGGAAAAATGTCAACACCATTACATACAAAAATTTTTTAATTGAAGGAAGATCAAAATCTTTGGTTACCAATTAAACAGCTTCTTGTGTAATTGTATATAGAGTTAGAATGACGTACTAATCTGTAAATTCTTAGATTAATTACAAAATATTTATAAGAAAACTAAAATGGCGTATAAAAATATTCATTAAATTGTAATTATACGAGTATACAAAGTTGCGGTAATTGTGAATTACATATTAATACAATTAGGCCATATTTGTAGAAACATGGACATTTACCAAAAAAAAAAAATATTAAAACGATATAGCAGGAAAATGGAAATTAAAATGGTAGGCTAGCAAAATAGGCCTCTATTCAATACATATATTTTGCCTTTAGTAATTAGACTTTTTTTATGTTTGAAATCAAAAGGAGCCACACGGGGCCAAATCCGAAGAATACGGTGTACAAGTACACACAAAGAAAATTTCATTAAAAATTGTTCATTGATATAACGAAACATTTTCATTAATACAATGAAAATAGTCGTTAATAGTACGAAATGTTACGTTGATTAGCAGAAAATTCGTTATATGTTAATAACGAAAAATTTCGTTGTATTAATGAATTTGTTTCATTGGCTGACTTTTAACGACACATTTCGTTAATATAACGGAACTTTTTCTATTAGTGTACTTCGTAAAAATAAACTTTAGCATCCCGAGACGGGAAGTTATTAGTTTTTAACGACGAATGGAACCAATATCTCGGCATAGAGTAATTCTGCGACCGTCTTTTCACAGAAAAAAAGACATGCTCTCTTTCAAAGATTTTGTCCTTCCTCTAACGATTTTGGTATTGATTCCGAGCCAAAGAAGCGGAGAATTAGAATAATAATACACTTAAGAAAGAATTCTCTTTCAAATTAAAGTTTTATTCTTTGTCAGCGGTGGATTATCCCACCACAGTAATGCTGCTGACATTTCAGAGTGTTTCAAAACTTCTCTAAGTGGTTTCGCTGCAATGTGGAACGCCATTCGGACTCGGTTATAAAAAGGAGGTCCTTGTCATTGAGCTTAACATGGAATCGGGCAGCACTTAGTGATAAGAGAGAAGTTCGCCACTGTGCTATCACAATGGACTGAATAGTCTAAGCGAGCCTGCTACATCGGGTTGCCACCTAACCTAACTTGACCAAACATTTATCCCCATATTCATAAATTCTCTAATATTGTTCCATTTTTCTTTCAGTGTATGACAAAGACTTATGATACAGTACCAAATACCTTCAAACGGTTAACGGACCTTGTTCCCAACTCATATTACAAATAAGAAAAAAAAAAATAGGATTTATCATATTTTTTTTATTTTTATACTCTCCACCATAGGATGGGGGGTATATTCCGTTGTCATTCCGTTTGTAACACATCGAAATATTGCTCTAAGACCCCATAAAGTATATATATTCTGGGTCGTGGTGAAATTTTGAGTCGATCTAAGCATGTCCGTCCGTCCGTCCGTCTGTTGAAATCACGCTAACTTCCGAACGAAACAAACTATCGACTTTAAACTTGGCACAAGTAGTTGTAATTGATGTAGGTCGGATGGTATTGCAAACGGGCCATATCGGACCCCTTTTACGTATAGGCCCCATATAAACCGACGCTCAGTTTTGGTTTGCGGATCCTCTAAGAGAAGCATCCGATGCGCCTGAAATTTGGTACATGATGTTAGTATATAGTCTCTAATGACCATGCAAAAATTGGTTCACATCGGTCCATAGTTATATATAGCCGATCCCCAAAATATTCTACCAAAATGTTATTTCTATAGAAAATTTTGTCAAAATTTTATTTCTATAGAAAATTTTTTCAAAATTTTACTTCTATGGAAAATTATGTCAAAATTTTATTTCTATAGAAAATTTTGTCAAAATTTTATTTCTATAGAAAATTTTATCAAAATTTTATTTCTATAGAAAATCTTTTCAAAATGTTATTTTATAGAAAATTTTGCAAAAATTTTATTTCTATAGAAAATTTTGTCAAAATTTTATTCCTATAGAAAATTTTGTCAAAATTTTATTTCTATAGAAAATTTTGTTAAAAGTTTTATTTCTATGGATAATTTTGTCAAATTTTATTTCTATAGAAAATTTTGTCAAAAGTTTATTTCTATAAAAATTACGATGCAACATTTTGTCAAGATTTAATTTCTATAGAAAATGTTGTCAAAATTTTATTTCTATAAAAATTTTGTCAAAATTTTATTACTATAGAACATTTTGTCAAGATTTTATTTCTATAGAAAATTTTGTCAAAATTTTATTTCTATAGAAAATTTTGTCAAAATTTTATTTCTATAGAAAATTTTGTCAAAATTTTATTTCTATAGAAAATTTTGTCAAAATTTTATTTCTATAGAAAATATTGTCAAAATTTTATTTCTATAGAAAATTTTGTCAAAATTTTATTTCCATACATAATTTGTCATAATTTTATTTCTATTGAAAATTATGTCAAAATTTTATTTCTATAGAAAATTTTGTCAAAATTTTATTTCTATAGAAAATTTTGTCAAAATTTTAGTTCTATAGAAAATTTTGTCAAAATTTTATTTCTATAGAAAATTTTGTCAAACTGAATTATTTACGTTTTAATCAGCCTATTTTGTTTAATATATACCCCATATGGACTAACTTACAATTGAAAAGAAGTTGTTAAGAAGTTTTAAGATATCTTGCCATCTGCAAGTGTTACCGCAATCCAAGTAATTCCATTGTGGATGACAGTCTTTAGCAAAAGTTTCTATGCAATCCATGGTGGAGGGTACATAAGATTCGGCCTGGCCGAACTTACGTCCGTATATACTTGTTCATTTTTTACTTACAAATTTCATTTCTTACTCACAAATTAACATTAATTGCGAGTAGTTAATCCAAACAAACGGTTGAAAGTTCGGCCAGACCGGATCTTGTGTACCCTCAACCATGGATTTCATACAAGGTTATACCAAACACTGTCATCGAATTTACTTGGATTGTGGCAGTAATCGTTGCCGATAGCAATACACAGAAACCCATATCACCAAAATAATGCCAATTAAAAATTTGATTGATGTTAAAAAAGTTATCAATTAAAAAATTAACTGGTACGGTTAACTTTTTAATCAAATTTACAAATAAAGTCAAAAAGATTGAAGAAAATATGAAGAAAATGATTGAAAATTTGTACGGTTTAATTAAACTAATAATTATTTCAATTAAAATTTTAATTAATTAAAAAATATTTCCAAATAAAAACATATGTATTTGAAAATAAATAAATTCTATTACAGACAGTTGTGTTTAATTGAAAGCGTCGAAAAATCGATTATTTTTAATCAAGAATATTTTTAATTTTCAATTTGTGATTGAAGTAATTTCAATTGGAATAATTAATTTCGTGACTGAATGTTTCTGTGTATCTTAAAACATCTTGACAATGTCTTATAAATTCTAAGTTAGTCCATATATGTTAGATTAAAATTGCAGACATTAGTTCTTGATCGGTTTATATAGAAGACACGATATATAATTATGGACCAATTTTTGCATGGCTATTAGACAGCATATACTGACACCTAGCACCGAATTTCAACTGGATTGGGTTAAAATTTCCAGAACGGTCTAAAAGATCCACTAATAATACACACAAAATATTTTTTTTTGATTCAATCACGAAATTAATTGATCTAATTAATTTTTTTATTGAAATGTCTTCAACCACAACAATGAATAGTATACATTAAAGAAATAATTGATACTATTAATTTTTGTGATTGATTTTGTTTAAATTAAAAAAATTGTTGAATCGTTTAAATTTTTAATTGAATATTTTTTAAAACTCAATTAAGACTTTAATTGGAAAATTTTTCGTGAAAATTTTTTCTGTGTATGGGACTATATATATAATTATGGACCTATATATAAAAATTTTTTTAATGATTGTTCGAGTTCACGTACCAAATTTCAACCGAATTTGGAACCAAACCAAAATTGTCAAAATAAATAAGTCTTTTTATTTGCGGAAAACAACCTTAGGTCTGATAGCTTAATCATATGGGAAATATTAAGAAACTAATAAACGGACCAAAGTAGTAATCAAAACGAATCTGTTGAAATTTGTTCCTCCCAGATGCCCCCGACATCTGGGGATCGCTTTTATATGATGGCTACTTATAATTAAGGACCAATTTTTACATGAATATGAGAGAGCGTTTGCTGGAACCACGTACCAAATTTCAATCAGATCTGATGAAATTTGCTCTTCCAAGATTCTCTTGAAGTCAAATCATTTACTAACATCATCTACTGAATTTCAATCTGATCTGATGAAATGGCTCCTCCTAAAGGCTCCAGAAGTCAAATCTACGGATCGGTTTATATGGGGGCTATATATATTTATGGACCAATTTTGGTTGGTCAACCGGATCGGATGAAATTTTTACTTCCAGGAAGCAACACAAATTATATATGGTCCGCTATAAACCAATAACAACCGATCTTCATCAATAACAACTACTAATGCCATGTTTCCAGCCGACAGTTAGTTTCGTTTGGAAATTAGAGTGATTTCAATAGACATACATCGCTAGATCGATTCATAAATTCACCACATCCTATGGTGGAGAGTGTACAAATAATAAAATTAAAAACTGCAAACATGTATATTTTCGATAGAACATTTGGTATAATGTCGGTCAATTTCTCATCTACTACTGTCTTTGACTACGATTGTAATAAAAAAAATATAAACTCACCTATATTATTTATTTAGAAATAAACAATATGTATATTTCATACAATTTCCAATCTCTCAAGATTCTCAGATTTCAAATCTATTGTTATTGGTTTCTTTGTTATTGTTATTAGTTTCCTCAAGATTATCGCGACACTTGTTGTTGTTGTTTTGTTTTTATTTTATTTGATGTAAATCAAAATTAATTTACATTACGCATTTGCTAAGTATGTATACAATGTAACTAAAGATTGGGTTTCTATTGTGGTTATTTTTCCTTTGATCGAAATTCGAGCAACACTTTTTACTGACAGGTTAGTCGTTAAGATTAATCGATAATACGAATACAAAAGGAATATCTGTATTACGACCGTTATATGTTTGTTTTGTTTTGATGGGGGGCCTTATGGCTAAATTCCCGTAATCTGGCGAACGACGCCTATTTAACGATTTCACGAGCAAACAAATCGACCAACGACTACTCTCGCCGCCCGTTAAGATAGAACTGCAAAGTAAACCGAACCGCGCTTGCGAGATTGATAATTTGGCGATTCAATGCCGGCGTTGAATATTGTTGACGTCTGATTGCCGCCTGCCCACTAAGAAAGAAATGTGACCAATTTAATATGTACAGATGCATACATATGTAGTTTAATTCGTTACTTAGCTCCAGCTCCATCAAGCGGACCATTCGGATCCAACACTGGTACACAATCCCTCCTCGGTAGTCGTTTTCACTTACACTCATTTTTTCTCTCATAAATGAATGAAAATGATTATGATTATTGGCGTTGTTGTTGTTGGCGTTGTCACTCAATAAGGTTCATGTAGCTTTTGGGTGAGAGGGAAAATAACTAGAACATGACATGAGAAAACTGTCAATCAATGATATGGAGAAATAATTTATCGCTCACCACGTTGGTAAGCATATAACATCATTGAGAGATCAGTGTTGTCAATTTGTGTGATTATGAAGAATGTAAGAGTTCATAATGTACAAATGTTAGCACAAGTGTTCTATATGATTTTAGAGAATTACACGTTTTGAATTATAATTCAATTACATTATATGTTGATATTGAACTTTCTACACTCAAAGAAAGTTGTTTTTACCAAAAAGATATTGAAAGACACAGAAATTATACCCAGAGTATTTAGTTAGTAAATATAGTTGTCGCACGAGTATATTAAGGGTAAGTAGAGTAATACTGATACAACTGAAAATGCTCTTAAAAATTTAAATGAATTGGCTGAAATTAAAAATTGTCTGTTATTTTTCAATATCAATTTTCCTAAAACATATTTTAGTTTGACGTAAGCAAAGAAACAATTTTTTTATGTAAATATTTTTTCATAATTTTACCAAATTCACAAAAAATAAAGGCCTCAACGCCAACTCTAGGTATTGAAGAGGCGAGCTAGCAAAATGTAGCTTATGTTTTATAAAAATAGTTGATTATAAACCATGAAATATGATACAAAATATGACTTGAATATTTTCCTTTTTAATTGAAATTCTACTAGAATTTTTGATTTAAGAGGACGTAAGCTATTAAAGTTGAATCCTCCAATAGAATCAATATGTTGTTTGCACTTTTCAAGTTAACATCTAGGAATGCACACATTTCCCTGGTCTCTGGTAACACTGAGATATTGGTTTTGAACACAGTTTTTATAGAAATAAAATTTTGAAAAATTTTAACAAAATTTTCTAAAAAAAAATGTTGACAAATTTTTCTATAGAAATAAAACTTTGAAAAAATTTTCTATAGAAATAAAATTTTGACAAATTTTTCTATACAAATACAATTTTGACAAAATTTTCTATAGAAATAAAATTTCGACAAAATTCTCTATAGAAATAAAATTTTGACAAGATTTTCTATAGAAATAAAATTTTCTATGGAAAAAAATTTCCATAGTGGTAAAATTTTGACAAAAATTTCTATAGAAATAAAATGTTGACTTAATTTCCATAGAAATAAAAATTTGACAAAATTTTCCATAGAAATAAAAATTTGACAAAATTTTCCATAGAAGTAACAATTTACAAAATTTTTCATAGAAGTAAGATTTTTAAAAAATTAAAAAACCTGGCCCTGATGAAGATTGACGATGTCAAATCGAAATATTGGCTTCAATAAAATAAAACTCAAATAAACAACATCTAGAGTTTTTTTTTCATTTAATACCTCGAGCTGGACTAAAACCAAAAATATTTTTAAAAAATTTTCTATAGAAATAAAAATTTGAAATAAAGTTTTGCCAAAATTTTTTATAGAAATAAAAATTTGAGTAAATTTTCCATAGTCGCAAAAATTTGACAAACATTTATATAGAAATAAAATTTTGGCAAAATTTTCCATATGAATAAAAACTTGACAAAATTTTCCATACAAGTAAAAATTTTACCAATTTTCAATAGAAGTAAAAATTTGCAAAATTTTCCATAGAAGTAAAAAATTTAAAAAATTTCCAAAGAAATAATATTTTGAAAAAATTTTTCTATGAAAATAAATTTTCCATAGTTGTAAAAATTTTACAAAAATTTCTATAGATTTAAAATTTTAACAAAATTTTCTATAGAAATAAAATTTGTGTTTTTTGTTGATATTGTTGACCTTTTTATTTTAATTTTTATGATTTTTTATCTCATAATCTCGGCTATAGGCCTATAAATTAAACTTAAATTTGTTGGTTTCTTGTTTTTTTATTTTCCGATATTTCGGTTGACTTCGTCAGAACCGTTTTCAAGTCTACAAATTACAAAATTGTACAAAAATGAATTACAAAATTCACAAAATAAAATCAAACTATCTATTGTACTTTACATTTTCTCCGCTGTCTTTATCTTTTTTATAATTTATTCTCTCGTTAATTGGAGTGTTAATGATGTGTAACATCTCCAGAGTAAATCTTCGTCTGTAGTTGTTTTCCTTGCTTTGGATTTCTACGTCGTTCAAGTTAGATTTGTGACCAGTCAAAGTACAATGGGCCGCAAGTGCTGTTTTTTGTTCCATTGACTTGTCTGTTGTTTTTAAATCCGATTTATGTGAAGACAATCTTGTTTTTAATTTTGTCATTGTTGTACCAATATATGTCTTTTGGCATAAGTTGGATTTGTCACCGTTGCATTTTATCTTATATACTACGTTATGTTGGTCTTCATTCTTAATTTTTGTTTTGGTTTTACTAAATAATCCTTTTACTGTATTAGTAGTTTTTAACGCGAGTTGGTATTTTTCTTTATTGTATATATTAGATTTGCACAGTCTCTCGGAGAAGTTTGGTATATACGTCACTGGTTTGTATAATTTTGAATCCTTATCATTAGTCAATTTTTGATTGTTATGCTGGTTGGCTTTTACTTTCGATAAAAGTTGAAATATCGTTCGTTGTGGGAAATTGTTGTCTTGGAGAATTGGAAAAATAAAAATTGACAAAATTTTCTATAGAAATAAAATTTTGACAAAATTTTCTATAGAAATAAAATTTTTCTAAATTTTTTATAGAAAAAAAATTTAAAAAAATTTTTTATAGAAATGAAATTATGCCAAAATATTTTATAGAAAAAAAATTTTGTCAAAATTTTCCATAGTAGCAAAAATTCGAAAAAAAAAATTTATAGAAATAAAATTTTGACAAAATTTTCCATAGAAATAAAAATTTGACAAAATTTTCCACAGAAGTAAAAATTTGCAAAATTTTCCATAGAAGTAAAAATTTACAAAATTTCCAAAGAAGTAAGATTTTGAAAAAATTTTTCTATGAAAATAAATTTTCCATAGAAGTAAAAATTTTACAAAAATTTCTATAGAAATAAAATTTTGACAAAATTTTCCATTTTCCAAAAATCTATAGAAATAAAATGTTAACAAATTTTTCTATAGGAATAAAATTTTGAAGAAAAAAATTGACAAACTTTTCTATAGAATTAAATTTTTGACAAATTTTTATAGAATTAAAGTTTTGCCAAAATTTTTTATAGAAATAAAAAATTGAGTAAATTTTCCATGGTAGTAAAAATTTGACAAAAATTTCTATAGAAATAAAATTTTGACAAAATTTTCCATAGAAATAAAAACTTGACAAAACTTTCCATACAAGTAAAAATTTGACAAAATTTCTCATAGAAATAAAAATTTGACAAAATTTTCCATAGAAGTAAAAATTTGACATAAAAATTCCATAGAAATAAAAATTTTACAAAATTTTCCATAGAATTAAGATTAAAATTCAATGGAAATAAAAATTTAACCAAATTTTCTGTAGAAAAAAGAAAAAAAAATGATTTCTCAATAAATCTATTCAATTATTATTGTATTTTTATATATTTCTAATTTGTTTCGCCTTTTGCCGAAATAATTTTCTTGTAATTTATATGAATTAGGTATTTTTTGTATTTGCTGATTATTATTATTGTAGGAGTTTTCATTGGATTGGAGTAAAAATTATTTCTGAGAAAAAATTTTAATTATATTTTTAATTTGAAATATTTTTTTATTTAATTTAATTAATTTTAACTAAAAACATTAAAGTATTCAATCATTTTCTTAACTAAACTAGTTTTCTAATTTATTTAAAAATTTTATTTTATCAGTAACATTTTAACTGATGAGGTTTTCAACTTCAATCAACTTTTTAGTCGAAAATATTTTGGTGATATTTGTTTTATATGTGTATAGCCTATTCAGCCAGAGAAAAAATATGATCACCTCAAACATGTTTCAAGAACAAAATGTTATTTTTGGATGGGGAACATTTAACACGTTTATCGCAATGATGTTGTTTTCTTGCAAATTATGTTTTAACAATACAATTACGAGTAGAATTGAATTAATTCAAATTCTATTGTAGTCGAGTTAAATTTTCCTAAAAAAAATGTTTTTCAGCATTTTTTTTAATTTGTTTGTAATAGTTGGTATACAAATTCAATCTAGATTTTAACAGAATCTTTTTTTTTCATGATAAATGATTAACGATATTAATTACAATGTATTGAATGTTATTGTGGTGAAAATTGATAAATCATTGTTCGATCGTAACATAAATAACCATGTCATAGAATGACTTTTGAAATGCACAAAGTCAATTTCTCAGACAAAAGAATTTAAAATTGCATTTAGGAAGACTTCTCTCAATCAAAATATCAACACGTATTTATCATTTGTCACGGGTGAAAGCAATTGAAAAAATACGTTCACCAAATAATTATTGTTAAGGATTTGTAATAACAAAGTGCATGGACCCCATGTTAATATTACATTTACTTTTTATTAAGGAATGATTAATCCGCCAGCTTTAATGACGTAAGTGTCATAGCTTTAATGATACTGTCAAATTCAAATCACTTAAATTTATTGTATTTTTATGTAAAATGTTGAACTTACATATGATATGAAAATTTACACCCAGAAAAAAGTGCCTTCGAAACTAAAGGAAGAATTTTTCATCAATATAGTTTATCCATTTTATTTCCATTAAGGTAAATTTTTGTGAAAAATAATAAAATTTACTCGTTTCAGTAAAAAATCCTAAACTGTAAGCAGTTAGGAATAGTTCATTAACTAGAATAAGGCATGGAATTTTACTCATACTGTTTTCTTCGCAGGGTATAAGAATTTACTACTGAACAAGAAAATTTTATTCACCGATAACAAAGCATTCGTAAAAATAAATAAAATACAAACTAAAACTAAGTTTCCTCAAAATTAGTAAAATTTCTTATAAAATGATAATTGCGACTTCCTTTATAATAGAAAATTTTTCATACATACGCACAACACTTGGCATAGAAAAATATTTTAGTTCATACGTACTAAGAAGTATGGAATCCTTTCAAAACTTAAGAAAACACACTAGTTAGAATATAGGAAATTTTCCTATATTTCTATTATCTACCTGTAATCGATACCTGTCATCGTAATCGATGTGTTTGCGCGTGGGTGTAATCGATATGTTTGCGCGTGGAATGTTTTTTAGTTGAAATCGCGTTGTTGTGGTATACGGAGAGATTGTTAAAAAATAATATGGTAAAATAATATAATAAATAACAAATAAAATATATAAAATATTTGTTATTTTAAATTAGTGAGAAAAATGTTCGTTTTTTGAAAATAAATCTATGAATGTTCGTGATGCTGTATAAAGAAAGAAAACACCAACAAAATAACAACCCTTTCATTTGTCATTTTGGAATCTTCAATTATCAGGTAGGTTAGGTTAGGTTAGGTTAAAGTGGCAGCCCGATTAAATTTCAGGCTCACTTAGACTATTCAGTCCATTGTGATACCACATTTAACTAAAAGTACCTATTACATATGGGCACTTCTAGTCTTAACCACTGAACCTTCTCTATTATTTACTTTTGTGGAACCAACCAGATTGCTCCAAAAACATTAACAAACTGCTTAAGTTAACGTTTTCCATGTCAGCCAGTAATCTAAAGCTATATGCTCCTAAAATTCGCTTACGCCTTACACAAAAAGCAGGACACTCACACAAGAGGTGTTTAATTGATTCCTTTTCCTCCACGTCATGACAGCTTATACAATAGTCATTATACTTCGCACCTATAGTTTTTGCAAATTCGCCTATCAGGCAGCGACCCGTTATAGCAGATATTAGGAGTGCTATCTGACGCCTTGAGAACACTAGCATATCTAGTGTGCGGTTTAAGTTTAAATGGGGCCATATTTGCTTGGTGTCGTTACAACCCTTGCAATTTTCCCATCGAATATTGGCCATCATAACAGCCTTCTCACGCAGTAAGAGCTTGCAGGTGGCCAGAGGCATACCAACAGATTCTAGTTCCCCTGGAATATGTAAGGTAGTTCCTAGCCTTGCTAACACATCTGCTTCACAGTTCCCCGGTATGTTCCTGTGACCAGGCACCCATATTAGGTGAATATTGTACTGCTCAGCCATCTCGTTGAGAGATTTGCGGCAGTCTATGGCCGTTTTTGAGTTAAGGAACACAGAGTCCAAGGATTTTATTGCAGGTTGACTGTCTGAGTATATATTAATGCCAATATTTGTTGGAACATTACTTCTCAGCCAATTCACCACCTCTCTTATTGCCAATATTTCAGCCTGAAAAACACTACAGTGATTAGGTAATCTTTTCGCTATTCGAATTTCCAGATCTTTAGAATATACTCCGAACCCCACTTGTCCATTCAATTTGGAGCCATCAGTATAGAAATCTATATATCTTTTATTCCCCGGGGTCTGTGTACACCACGCCTCACTGTTGGGAATTAGAGTTTCAAACTTTTTGTCGAAAAGTGGTTTTGCCAGGGTGTAATCCACTACGTTAGGCACATCTGGCATTACTTTGAGGACCGAACTATGACCGTACATTTTTTCCGACCATAGCGATAGCTCGCGCAACCGCACAGCCGTTGTTGCAGCTGACTGTTTGGCCAAAATGTCTAAAGGCAATAGATGTAGCATGACATTAAGGGAGTCTGTTCCTGTCTTACTAAATGCGCCTGAGATACATAAGCTCGCCATACGCTGAACTTTATCTAAACAAGTCGGTTTCTGAAGCGCCGGCCACCAGACTACAACACCATATAGCATTATAGGTTTAACCACTGCCGTGTATAGCCAATGCACAATTTTTGGTCTTAGTCCCCACTTTTTCCCTATTGCCTTTTTGCACGAGTACAAAGCTACCGTGGCTTTTCTCGCCCTCTCTTCAATATTAAGCCTAAAATTCAGCTTCCTGTCCAAAATAACGCCAAGGTATTTTGCACACTCACCAAAGGAAATTTCAGTACCCCCTAAGGAAATGGGCCTAACCGTGGGAGTTTTGCGATCTTTGCAGTACATGACTATTTCTGTCTTTGCTGGATTTACACCAAGACCATTATCTTTCGCCCATTTCTCAGTCATCCGGAGAGCTCTCTGTATAATATCTCTGATTGTGGATGGGAATTTTCCCCTGACTGCTAGCGCCACATCATCTGCGTATGCCACTACTTTTATCCTTTCTTTTTCTAGAGAAAACAAAAGGTTGTTTATAGCAACATTCCAAAGAAGAGGTGATAGAACTCCTCCTTGGGGTGTGCCTCTGTTCACATACCTTTGTATGTTTGCTTGCCCTAGTGTGGCTGAAATACGTCTCTTCATTAGAAGTTCGTCTAACAGCCTAAGTATACCTGGATCAACATTCAGAGTTTTCAGTCCATTTAATATCGAGCTCGGATGGACATTATTGAACGCCCCTTCGATGTCTAGAAACGCCACGATTGTGTATTCTTTGACAGATAGTGAGCTTTCAATAAAGCTGACCAGTTCATGCAATGCGGTCTCAGTAGACCTGCCCTTCGAGTATGCATGCTGTCGTTTCGAGAGCAAACCTGAATCCACGCTAGTTCTAAGATACATGTCTATCATCCTCTCCAGGGTCTTAAGTAGGAATGAGGATAAGCTGATTGGTCGGAAATCCTTCGCACTCGAGTGAGAGGCTTTTCCTGCTTTAGGTATGAAGACGACTTTTGTTTCCCTCCACTTTTCTGGAATATATGCTAAGTTTACACATTGTTTATAGATCACCGTCAACCAGGGGATAATTCTTTCAGCCACTGCCTGTAACTCCGCCGGAGTAATTCCATCAGGTCCGGGGGATTTGAATGGTCCAAAGCTATTTAAAGCCCATTTTATTCTAGATTCCGACACAATTTCCTCGATAGGAAATGATCGCTGAGCCTCTGTTACACCGCCGGAACATGGTTCAACCGTCTGATTTCCAGGGAAGTGTGTGTCCAAAAGTACCTCCAACGTCTCCTCACTGGACGTTGTCCAATTTCCCTCCGATGTTTTAATGAAACCTGGAGCGGTGTTAGTGGACGCTAGTACCTTCCGTAGTCTGGAAGCCTCTGACGTATTCTCAATACTGCTACAGTAATCATCCCAAGAGTTTTGTTGAGACCTTCTCAGTTCTCGTTTATATTCTCTCAGATTCATCTTGTAAGTGTCCCAACACAGAAAAAAATTTCACGAAAAAATTTCCAATTAAAATTTTAATTGAGTTTTAAAAAATATTCAATTAAAAATTTAATTGAATCAACAAATTTTTTAATTGAAACAAAAATCAATCACAAAAATTAATAGTATCAATTAATTTTTTAATTGGATCAATTAATTTTTAATTGACCTTCAATTAATTTTTTAATTGATACTATCATTTCTGTGATTGAAGACATTTCAATTAAAAAATTAATTGGATCAATTAATTTCGTGATTGAATCAGAAAAATTTTTTTTTGTGTGAATCCTCCGGAGCTCTTGTGGACTTTGCTTTGTTAAAGAGCTTCCTGCAGGATTTCCTCATATTACTTAACTCCGTAGTCCACCATGGCGGCCGATTTTTTCCCCTTGGCTTTCCTCTAGGGCATGCAGCTTTCAGTGAAATGTTGAAGGCCTTAGTAATCCGCTCCACTGCGTGTTCGATATCTTGCACAGTGCTCATATTTGTATCCGGCACTTCCGGTATCATCAAATTGAACGATTCCCTATACCTATTCCAATCAGCTTTCCTAACATTTGGCGGAAATATGGTCTTTGAAGTACGAACAGCCAATCTGAAACTGATGTAGCGATGATCTGAGAAGCTATGTTCCCTCAAAACTTGCCACTCAGATATCTTATCATTCAGTTCCGGAGAGGTCAACGTTACGTCCAAAACCTCTTGTCTGTTCCTGGTGACGAAGGTTGGTGCATCTCCCTTATTGCAAACTACCAGGTTAGTACGCAAAATAAACTCTATTAGCGACTCTCCCCTTGCATTAGTATCACTACTTCCCCAAATACTATGATGTGCATTTGCATCGCATCCCATAATGAGTTTTGTCTTTGTTTTTAGTGACTCATCAACTAAGGTCTTAACGGCACAGGGTGGCATATCCCTATCATGTCCCATGTAGACCGAAGATACCCAATATTTGCATGTGGATATCTGTAGACTGGCTACGACAGTGTCTGCATTGCTCAATGAAGGAAGCAGAAACAAGTTTAGTTCGTTTTTAGCAATTATACATGCTCGATTTATATCGTTACCGGTATTATGCAAAAGTTTGAAACCCGGAGTGCTTAATTCACAGATCTTGTTCTTATATATGTATGGTTCTTGAATAAGAACTATATCTATGTCTCCTTTCATCAGGAGAACTTTTAAGGCAGCACAAGCGGCCTTACAATGGTGAAGATTTATCTGGAGGAACCGTAGAACCATCCAAATTTTCAACCACCGTCACATCAGCCGCTTCAATTGAGTCATCAAGGGCTTCCTCTTCACAGATCTCGGTGACTCTCGCAACAATCCGCGGTTCAGCTTTGGTGAGGCTTGAGCCTGTAGAAACTTCCCGCATATGATTTTCGCCATAGTCTGCAGGTTTTATGTCTCCTTCGGCTTCGCTAGGAGACTTTTTCACTGCTGACTCTACCGGAGGCTTGTCCGTTTCGGTATCCTTTGGCTTATCGCTTTTGTATACCTTCATATGGATATCATGAAAGCCATAACTTACGCGTCCTTGGGTCTGGGCTAGATGTTGCAGCGACTCTATGTTTAATATAAACACCGCATGTCGTCTTGGTCCAAACGACCAACCTTCCAATCGGCGGTTGGAAGATCTGGGTTACATTCTTTTAGTCTCTCTAGTATTGACTCAGGATCAGGAGGGTTTGCCGGTATCCATGCATGTGCTCTAGGTTTAGCCGGTATGTCTTTTTTATCGACTAACTCCAAAGCGGCTCCTTCCCAAACTTCACCAATTAGCATCAATGCAGCTTTAAAGCAATCCATAGACCTCTGGTCTGCAAAAGCTATTAACTTATATCGTCCTTGATACCATCCAGCATCTTGCCGTCGAGGACTTGGTCCGGGAAACTTTTTTCGCACCTCTGAGTAGACACCAGACATCGCGTTCTCAATTTCCCCCCATTATTGCCTTGGAATCATACCGTCCAATGCTCCTTTATTAATAATAGCCATCACAAGGCTGTCTTTTGCAACTGAGGCAAACGATCTTTGATCCCGTTTAGAGGATGGTAGCTCATCCGGTGATCGTTCCCTTTTTCCAGCTTCAAGAATTCCTTGAGCCCATTTTAAGGAATCACTTTGCTTAGCCGACAACGTGCTTGGGTCGACTGATCCTAATTTCTTTAGGATAAACAAAGCATTTCTTCGTTCCTTGAATCTCTTTCGAGAGGGATTGCCTCCTTTTGATGTCGTCACCTTAGAAAAGGTTCGACTTGCCAAAATGTCACCGCCAATCGACCCGTCTACAGGTCGACTAATTGGGCCTGACTCTTGGTCGCTGCCCAAATTTATAACTTCAGTCGTTACCCGTCCACTGGGCCCTGAAGTTAGCAACCCAGTGGATGACTTTGAATTTCGCTGCATGGTGGTTTAGTATTTCCACCACACGTGAAATTCGTAATAAGTACTTATTACGATGAAATCCTCCGCTATTAGAAAACACGTCAGGTAATATTCAGTGACGCTAACATTTTGTAACAAAAATGGTTTATGATTTTTTATATTTGTAGGTATTGAAATTGTAAAAGGAGGACAAAATCATGAGGCAGCAACTTATTAAAAGTGAAAAGTACAAGAAGAAGAAAACGTGCGTTTTAAGTTGATAATATCACATGGAAATTGGAAATAGTGGAATAATAAACTAATATTTCAAGGACAGTCGATGCTGTTGATTCTTAATAAATATATTCAATATATTAATAAAATATGTCTTTTATTGAAGATAAAATTGCTTATATAAAAAAATAAAATTGTATTTAAAAACGAAGGTAAGCAGTTCTAATTATGAAGTAAAAGTTTTACCACAAATATGTAAGATTTGTCCAAATAAATGAAAAAATATCAATAAAATCATTCCATATATGAATTCAAATTAGTTAAATTTTTTCATTCTGTAGTATAGTGGTATATAAATATAGGAAAATGTTAACTAATATATGGAATGCATTATTCCTAATTTCTACGAAAATCACATCGTTCAAACAAATAAAAATGTCTTTGGCGCTATACGAAGTTCAACTTTCTTCACAATGAGTTCATTTTAACTTAAAGAAGGGGTCACTTTTTTCTGGGTGTACTAATTGTATTTTTCTCACAAAACCTCGAAACTGGTTGGAGTAGATTTTCTTTCAAAATCAAATCAAATTTAATAACCGATTTTTTGTTTTGACCAAGATCGATCAAACGACTAGTATGGAAGACTTTTTTGACAGAAACCGACCTAATTTTTATTTGAAAAATTGTACCGACAAATGGTTCTTATGACTTGGAAAAAGATTACAGTTGGGTAAATATACTTTGCACATGAATACTTTAAATTATGATCCCTGAGGATTTTTCAGGATAATAATACAAACGTTTGTGGACCAAATGGTCAAACACTATTGGCTATTTGTAAGAGATAAAGTTGATAATTCACCCTTCAAACATAATGAGTCACAAAGACGGTCTACAGGGTCTATTGCATCTAACTTCAGATTGCTGCCAGGTTGCTAAATCGCTCGTCTGACAGCTGACAGATTTATTCCAGTGATAGTTCATTTTATTGCTTACGAGCTTACAAAATCAAATTATTCGTGCCCAGCTAAAGAGGACTTCCAAAACAAGTAGTTTGGATCCCCAATTTGGATCATCTTTAATGAATTTTACATGGGCTTGTCATAGGACGAAAGTACTGCATTTTTGGATCCTTTGAATTGATTTAGAAGTTGTGCCTTGAAAGTTCATTTGTATGAAGAAATTTGAAAACAAAATTGCTTTTCAATTTAACTTTTTATTTTTATCGCTAATTTTTGTTACACTTTTATTTTCTTATTAATTTAATTTTTACAAATTGAAAAACTTCTTCGCTTCCACCGGGGTTTGAACCTGGGTCTGTTGGCACCATAACAAAATGCCTTGGCACACTCAGCCACAAACGCCATTGAACACGATGCATCAAAACGCCTATTTAAATGTTTGTGATATGAACCTAATATGCCATCCCGACATTCTAACTACTTCTTGAGATGTTATTTATTATTATAAATCAAAAAATAAAGGACGCTGGTTCAAATCTCACCACCGACAATTTTTTTATTAAATACATATTTTTCTTAAAAATTATTTTTTTTATGTTATACTTCGTTTTTATTTCGGCATATATTTTTGTATAAATTTATTTTTTCCATTAAAAAGTCAAGAAAAAATTAAACTTCCCTGGAAGTGAAAAAGTCAAACGGCACAGGTTCAAAACCCAGCGGGAATGATTTTTTTATTATTCCAGCAAAAAAAGAGTTTCCAAAAAAGTAGTTTGGATCCCCAATCTGTGATCCGGAAGTAGTACAAACTTGGTTCATCTCCAATGAATTTTACATGGGCTTGTCATAGGACGGAAGTACTCCCTTTTTGGATCCTTTGCATTGTTTTAGAAGTTGTGCCCTGGAAGTTAATTTGAATGAAGAAATTTAAAAAGCGAAAAAAAAATTTTTTTCAACCAATTTCACTTTTTCTTTTATGTTTTATTACACTATTATTTTCCTATTATCTAATTTTTACAATTTGAAAAACTTTTTCGCTCCGACCAGGGATTGAACCTGGGTTTGCTGGCACCATAACAGAACGCCTTAGCACACTCAGCCACAAACGTCATTGAACATAAAGCGTCGAAAGGTCAATTCATATGTTTGTGACATGATAGTAATTCGACACCAAGGAATAATATTCTAATTGCTTCTCGAGATGTTCAAATCTCACCAGCGGGTTCAAATCTCACCAGCGGCAATTTTTTTATCAAATATTTTTCTAAAAAAAATATTTTTTTTATGCTATGCATCGTTTTTATTTTTTATTTTCGGCATATATTTTCGTATAAATATAGTTTTCTATTAAAAATCAACAAAAAAAATTAAAAATTCTCGTAATTTGCAAAACCTTCTCAAAAGAACTTCCATGGAAGCGAAAAATTCAAACGGCACAGGTTCAAATCCCAGCGGGGATAAAATTTATTTTTTTATTATTTTTTTTTTACTTTTTAATTAATTTTCTATTTTTTTTTATTAGTTTTCTATTATTTTGTAAAATTTGGGGATCCCAAGATGCGCTTTAAAAGAAATGCTTGCGGACTTGTCCAAAAGGACTGCATCGGAAGTTGGAAAAACTCGATGGGGGATTCTGGGATGGGCTTTAAAAGAAATGTTTGTGGAACAACTTCCAATTTTTTTTGCTGGGATATTTTATTTCTGTAACCAACTTATTTATTTAAGTCAATGGAAACACAAAGTTCCTAAGCAATTAATTTACAAGGTATATAATTTATATAAATTATTAATTTTTTATTGATTTTCTATTCTTTTTTTGCGAAATTTAATTGTACAAAACTTAAATTTTCACTTAAAACGGCCTAATTCCGTACTTTATTCCGTACCAAAAGGACTGCATCGGAAGTAGGAAAAATCGATAGGGGATCCCGGGATGCGCTTTAAAAGAAATATTTGTGGACTTGTCTCCAAAAGAACTGCGTCGGAAGTGTTTGCTTGTTTTTGCGGGATGCGCTTTAAAATAAATGGTTGTGGAACTACTTCCATTTTTTTGCTGGGTGATATAATTGAAACCTGATAGTGTGACTGCTTCATATTTGGTTGGAAAACTACAAGTGGATATCGTTAAACTGAAAAAAATATTGACCTATTTGAAAGATTATGCTCTGAAAGAAATATTTACATGATATTAAAGATTACGCAACCTCAATTTTGGGATGCACAATTTACACATTATTAAGGGTAAATTTCTTTAAAATAATGAAATTTTAATTAAAAGAAAGTTTATAATCTTAGCTTTAAAAATTTTTTGCATTAAATTTAGGACACACACTTTGAAAATTTGCGTCCCTTCGTTAAAGTTGCATGTCTTTAAACTATGGCAAATTTCCCTTAAAGTAAAGAAACGCATTTTTTATTTAAAGAAATCGTCCTTAAATTAACTGAAATATTAAATCTTTAGATTTAAGATAAAAACACTTCAAATATACACTAAAAAACAAGTTTACTTGGATCCAAAGATTTTGAGCTTGCTTTAAGGAATTTGGTATTGATTCCGAGCCAAAGATGAGGTTTCTTTAAAATAAGGAAATTTTTTTTGCGACCTATCTGGCTTTAAATCTAGGATCTATAAAATTAAAATTAGGATACAGATCTCATTTATCGAATTTTCATTCTATTTTCCGGTATATTAATAAAGCTATTCACGTACAACCAAATGCCAGTTTAAAAATCCAAAATTCGAAGTACAAAATATTTTCTTAATTCCAAAAAAACTTGAAACCAAAGATGCTAAATCCTCTAAATAAGTTTTAGCCTATATTTGAAGCGTTTTTATCTTAAATCTAAAGATTCAATATTTCAGTTAATTTAAAAACGATTTCTTTAAATCAAAAATGTGTTTATTTACTTTAAGGAAAAATTGCCTTAGTTAAAAGACATGCAACTTTAACGAAGATACGCAAATTTTCAAAATGTGTGTCCTAAATTTATTGAAAACATTTCTTGAAGCAAAGATAATTTAAGGACGATTTCTTTAAATCAAAAATGTGTTTCTTTACATTATGAAAAAATTGCCTTAGTTTAAATACATGCAATTTTAACGAAGGGACGCAAATTTTCAAAATGTGTGTCCTAAATTTAATGAAAAAAAATTTTGAAGCAAATATTATAAACTTTCTTTTAATTAAAATTTCATTATTTTAAAGAAATTTGCCCTTAATAATGTGTAAATTGTGCTTCCTAAAATTGAGGTTGACGCAAATTTTCAAAATATGTGTCCTAAATTTAATGAAAAAATTTTGAAGCAAAGATTATAAACTTTCTTTTAATTAAAATTTCATTATTTTAAAGAAATTTGCCCTTAAAATGTGTAAATTGTGCTTCCTAAAATTGAGGTTGCATAATCTTTAATATCACGTAAATATTTTTTCAGTGTAGGCTAAGACTTATTTTGAGGATTTAGCATCTTTAGTTTAAAGTTTTTGTTTTTTGGAATTAAGAAAATATTTTTTACTTCGAAGTATCCGTCATAATTTGGATTTTAAACTGGTATTTGTTTGTACGCGAATACCTTTATTAATATACCGGAAAAGTAGAATGGAAATTCGATAAATGAGATCTTTATCCTAATTTTAATTCTATATATAGATCCTAGATTTAAACACAGGTAGGTCGCAAAACAATATCCTTATTTTACAGAACCCGCATCTTTGGCTCGGAATCAATACCAAAATCATTAAAGGAAGGTCAACATCTTTGGATCCAAGTAAACTTTTTTTTTTTTGAGGGTGGAATCTAAATTTTGGTAAATTGCGTTCGCAATATTAATGATAAATTTCTTTAAATTAATTAAATGTTAATGCAAAGAAAGTTTTTAATCTATTAAATTTTTTTTTTCATTAAATTGAGGACACAAATCTGAAAATTTGCGTTAACTTTCGTTAAAATAACGCAAATTTTTTTATAAAGTAAAGGGAAACTTTTTTAATTTAAAGAAATTGTCTTTAAATTAATTGATATGCTGAATCTTTAGATTTAAGATAACGACACTTCAAATTAATCTCAGACTTATTTTGTTGATATTGCATCTTTGGTTTGATGTGTTTTTTATTTGATAAATAAGAAAACATTTTTTTTTTTACTTTCAAGTATCTGGTTATAATTTGGATTTTTAAACATTTGGCATTTGTTTGTACGTGAATAGCTTATTAATAAATTGCAAATGGAGAATAAAATTTCAGTAAATTAGATCGGGCTCTCTATTTTAATTTTATTTATCCTAGATGTATAGCTGGATATGTTTTTAAAAAATGTCCTGTATTTGTTTGGTAAAAACTGAATGCATATCTCTTAACATGACTTGGATTCAAGCCAAAGCATTGGCTAATGACCCTGTAAAGTGGAGAGAATTCGTTGATGCCCTCTGTAATGCACGTTTGCTGCATATGGCTTTCAATAATTCTAAAATATGAATCTTTTATTGTTTTATTAAGATCTTACGTCCATTAAGCCGATAACATTGAATTTCTACTAATTTCAAAATCCGATTTGAAAAATTTTGACTGAAGTGAACTACAGCAATAAAAAAATTGTTACGAATTTTTGCGAAATGTATAATATTACACAATAATAATTTGTTTATTGTTATAACGAAACACAAAAATAGTACACATCCATTAGATTCACTTATGATAATAAAGTCAATTTACTTACAAGTCTATTTTTACAACAACAAAACATAGAAAAGAAAATCATACTTTAAGATAAACCAAGCGTAGACTTTTTTATCGTCATATAAGCAACGACAAAAATCATATTCGCTCAAAATGCAAATGTTTGGAGAAAAGCGTCATTGTCACACCCACATGGAGTGCAATTTAAGTGCATTTGCTTAGTTTTACTAAAGAAATGGATAGAAAAGCATTAAAAATTTTCTTATTTTGGGGGAGCACTTAAAATCTAGTGCTGTATGTAAGGCTATGGGGAAAACTAACATCATGGACACTGTTCACTTTTTAAAACACATAATGGGAATGGGAAGGAAGGAAAAATAAGGAAAAGGAAGATGTTTGTACAAAGATTTATTTAGGCAAAGGCCGACTTTTTTTGGGAAGGTTAAAGTGTGGTTCACTTCGGGGTTTTGTGAACTACCCGATAGTTTTGCTGTAAGTAGAGGATGCTGAAGAGGAAAGTGGTCATTCCGAAACGTGCGTCCATCCAACTATCTTGCAGTCTATAGGGCTTTACCCACACAAATTTGACAAACATTCGTTTCCTCTGTTGGTTAAGCTACTATTGTAGTTTAATCATGGTTCACTTCGGGGTTTTGTGAACTACCCGATAGTTTTGCTGTAAGTAGAGGATGCTGAAGAGGAAAGTGGTCATTCCGAAACGTGCGTCCATCCAACTATCTTGCAGTCTATAGGGCTTTACCCACACAAATTTGACAAACATTCGTTTCCTCTGTTGGTTAAGCTACTACTGTAGTTTAATCAATGTAATGGTTTTAAGCTGAGATCAAAACAACAAATATGATTGAAGTAAAAATCAACAATAAAAATGATAATTTTATTTCTATAGAAATTTTTGTCAAAATTTTATTTCTATAGAAAATTTTGACAAAATTTTATTTCCTTAGAAAATTTTTGTCAAAATTTTATTTCTATAGAAAATTTTGTCCAAATTTTATTCCTGTAGAAAATGTTGTCAACTTTTCATTTCTGTAGAAAATTTTGTCAAACTTTCATTTCTGTAGAAAATTTTGTCAACATTTTATATCTGTAAAAAATTTTGTCAAACTTTCATTTCTATAGAAAAATTTTATTTCCTTAGAAAATTTTTCTCAAAATTTGTTTTCTATAGAAAATTTTATTTTTATGGAAAATTTGTTCAAAATTTTGTTTTTATGGAAAATTTTCTCAAAATTTTATTTCTACAGAAAATTTTCTAAAAATTTTATTTCTATGGAAAATTTTCTCAAAATTTTATTCTAATGAACATTTTTGTATGGAAAATTTTCTCAAACTCTTATTTTTATAGAAAATTTTCTCAAAATTGTTCTTCTATAGAAAAGTTTGTCAAAATTTTATTGCTATACAATTTTTGTTAAAATTTTATTTCTATGGCAAATGTTCTCTAAATTTCATTTCTATAAAAAATTTTGTCAAAATTTTATTTCTATAGAAAAATTTCTCAAAATTTTATTTATATAGAAAATTTTCTCAAAATTTTACTTCTATAGAAAATTTTGTCAAAATTTTATTTCTATAGAAAAATTTCTCAAAATTTTATTTATTAGAAAATTTTCTCAAAATTTTACTTCTATAGAAAATTTTGTCAAAATTTTATTTCTATAGAAAATTTTCTCAAATTTTATTTCTATGAAAAATGTTCTCTAAATTTTATTTCTATAGACAATTTTGTCAACATTTTATTTTTATAGAAAAATTGTATTTCCTTAGAAAATTTTTCTCAAATTTTTTTTTTGTATAGAAAATTTTTTTATTTATTTCTATAGAAAATTTTATTTTTATGGAAAATTTTCTACAGAAAATTTTCTCAAAATTTTATTTCTACAGAAAATTTTCTAAAAATTTTATTTCTATGGAAAATTTTCTCAAAATTTTTTGTATAGAAAATTTTCTCAAAATTTTATTTTTGTAGAAAATTTTCTCAAAATTGTTCTTCTATAGAAAAGTTTGTCAAAATTTTTTTGTCAAAATTTTATTTCTATAGAAATGTTGTCAACATTTTACTTCTATGGCAAATGTTCTCTAAATTCTATTTCTATATAAATTTTTGTCAAAATTTTATTTCTATAGAAAAATTTCTCAAAATTTTATTTATATAGAAAATGTTCTCAAAATTTTACTTCTATAGAAAATTTTGTCCAAATTTTATTTCTATAGAAATTTTCTCAAAATTTTATTTCTATAGAAAATTCTGTCAAAATTTTATTTCTATGGAAAATTTTGTCAAAATTTTATTTCTATACAAAATTTTGTCAAAATTGTATTCCTATAGAAAATTCTGTCAAAATTTTATTCCTAAGAAAATTCTGTCAAAATTTTATTTCTATAAAAAAATTTGTCAAAATTTTATTTCTATAGAAAATTTTCTCACAATTTTATTTCTATGAAAAATGTTCTCTAAATTTTATTTCTATAGACAATTTTGACAACATTTTATTTTTATAGAAAAATTTTATTGTATTTAATTTTTTATAGAATTTTTTTTTATTTATTTCTATAGAAAATTTTATTTTTATGGATTTTTTTTTAATTTTATTTTTATGGAAAAATTTCTACAGAAAATTTTCTCAAAATTTTATTTCTACAGAAAATTTTCTAAAAATTTTAGTTGTACAGAAAATTTTATTTCTATGGAAAATTTTCTCAACATTTTTTGTATAGACAATTTTCTCAAAATTTTATTTCTATGAAAAATGTTCTCAACAGTTTTTGTATAGAAAATTTTCTCAAACTTTTACTTTTAGAGAAAATTTTCTCAAAATTGTTCTTTTATAGAAAAGTTTGTCAAAATTTTATTTCTATAGAATTTTTGTCAAAATTTTATTTCTATAGAAATTTTTGTCAAAAGTTTATTTCTATGGCAAATGTTCTGTAAATTTCATTACTATAACATAGAAATTTTTGTCAAAATTTTATTTCTACAGAAAATTTTCTTAAAATGTTATTGCTATGGAAAATTTTCTCAACATTTTTTGTATAGAAAATTTTCTCAAAATTTTATTTCTGTGGAAAATTTTTTCAAAATTTTGTATATAGAAAATTTTCTCAAACTCTTATTTTTATAGAAAATTTTCTCAAAATTGTTCTTCTATAGAAAAGTTTGCCAAAATTTTATTTCTATACAATTTTTGTTAAAATTTTATTTCTATAGAAATGTTTGTCAAAATTTTATTTCTATGGCAAATGTTCTCTAAATTTCATTTCTATAGAAATTTTTGTCAAAATTTTATTTCTATAGAAATTTTGTCAAAATTTTATTTCTATAGAAAATTTTGTCAAATTTTATTTCTATAAATACTTTTGTCATAATGTTATTTCTATAGAAAATTTTCTCAAAATTTTATTTCTGTGAAAAATGTTTTCTAAATTTTATTTCTATAGACAATTTTGTCAACATTTTATTTTAATAGAAAAATTTTATTTTCTTAGAAAATTTTTCTCAAAATTTGTTTTCTATAGAAAATTTTTTTATTTATTTCTAAAGAAAATTGTATTTTTATGGAAATTTTTCTACAAAAAATTTTCTCAAAATTTTATTTCTACAGAAAATTTTCTTAAAATGATATTGATTTGGAAAATTTTCTCAACATATTTTGTATAGAAAATTTTTTCAAAATTTTATTTCTACAGCAAATTTTCGCAAAATTTTATTTCTGTGGAAAATTTTTTCAACATTTTTTGTATAGAAAATTTTCTCAAACTTTTATTTTTATAGAAAATTTTCTCAAACTTTTATTTTTATAGAAAATTTTCTCAAAATTATTCTTCTATAGAAAAGTTTGTCAACATTTTATTTCTATAGAATTTTTGTCAAAATTTTATTTCTATAGAAATGTTTGTCAAAATTTTATTTCTATGACAACTGTTCTCTAAATTTCATTTCTATAGAAATTTTTGTCAAAATTTTGTTTCTATAGAAAAATTTCTCAAAATTTTATTTATATAGAAAATTTTCTCAAAATTTGACTTCTATAGAAAATTTTGTCAAAATTTTATTTCTATAGAAATTTTGTCAAAATTTTATTTGTATAGAAAATGTTGTCAAAAGTTTATTTCTATGGAAAATGTTCTCTAAATTTTATTTCTATAGACAACTTTCTCAAAATTTTATTTGTACAGAAAATTTTTGTAGAAATTCTCTTTCTGAAAAAAGTGTTTGTCAAAATTTTATTTCCTTAGAACATTTTTCTCATAATTTTATTTCTATAAAAAATTTTGTCAACATTTATTTTCTATAAAAAAAATTCTCAAAATTTTATTTGTATGGAAAATTTTGTCAAAATTTTATTTCTATAGAAAATTTTCTCAAAAATTTATTTCTATAGAAAATTTTCTCAAAATTTTATTTCTATAGAAAATTTTCTCAAAATTTTATTTCCAAAGAAATGTTTGTCAAAATTTTTATTTCTATAAAAAAATTTCTATACAATACAAAATAAAATACAAAATTTCTGTACAAAAATACAAAATTTCTATACAATTGTATAGAAATTTTTCTCGCTATTTTATTTGTATAGAAATTTTTCTCAAAATTAGATTTAGGTAGAATTCTACCTATTGTGGCAATCGTGATTACACCAAGGTGGCTCCAAAGAATTGAAATTTATGTTTATGACGGTGCAATTGTTTTACGCTGCACTTTATGTTCTGTGTTCTATGATCATTATCAGCACTAGCCAAATATACGAAACACTTTCAAAGGTAAATAAACTAAATCAATCAATTATTTCTTAAAGCTTTTCAATATTGATCATAATCATTCATGATAATCCATTCTTTGCCGATATGACTGGCACTTGATAGATTTATGAAATATTATAATAATATTTGCCAAATTTTAAAAAGAACCGTTAACAAACCAATAAACATATATAAATACACGCAAAGCAATTTGTTAGTAAGCTCTCCAGAATAATCTGCTAGAAGAACAGAGTCTGACGAAAAAGGGAAAGCAGCATAAATTGCCGAAATAGCAAACATTGTCTGCTATTGTTACACCTGAATACCCTTAAACATGTTTTAGTTTGCCAATATTAAGAATATGTTTTGTATTTTCTCAAAAATCTAAATATTTCTCAAACTATGCCATAACAGCAAACAAAATTGCTGATCGTATGTAAGAGCTTGTTGGTTCATGAGTAATATTGTAGAATCTAAGGTTTTTACAAATTATTGTCCGCTAGACCATACAGCACAAACATATAACAGCAAAGACCGACTGTTTTAAGTCTAATAGACTTAGACTTAACGAATTTATTTATTATGTATCATAATGGAATACCCTCCATGCAATTTTAAGATCTCTGATAATCTGCCTATGCCATTTAGATTAACTCTAAAATACAACTGCTAAAATGTTTCCTTAAATTATATAATGGAAATAAAATGATATGAAAGCTATACCCTGACCACATAATGATATAGGGTTTTTGCATAGTTTCTGTATCAAATATCATGAAGATTGAATACAAATTACGATCTGCATCTTGGTAAACCACAAACACATGGATAGTCATGCTAGATCGACTAGATAGATAAACAACTCAATGAATATTGAAATGCATTTATTTGTACAATATATGAAAACAACTCAATATTGTAATAAAAATTAAAAAAAAAATCCAAGATAAATAGGTAATGTCTGCGAAACAGATGACTCTAATTTCTTTAATGTTCTCTTTGCCTATTTCGATTTTTTGATGATTTATCAGCATAAGAAAAGCCTCATCATATCCTTTCCCTTTCAAATCTAATTCGTCTTCGATTTAGAGTTTGATTTGGCGATTTGGTCGCTATAGTCGATAAGTCGATTTCGACAAACATCAAAAGCCAATTTAACTAGACTCAAAAAATCAAAAGCCAATTAAGAGATTTTAATATTTTCCTTAGCGACATACTTTTTACAAACACAAAATTAATTGATCCTATTAATTTTTTAATTGAAATGTCTTCAATCACGAAAATGATAGTATCAATCAAAGTTTTAAAAAAATACTGATTAAAAAATTAATTGATTTCATTCGCAAATTTCAATTAATTTTTTAATTGATTCAATTAAATTTTTAAATGATTTTGATTTCAAAATTCAATTGTTTTTAATAAAAATGTAACACCTTCTATAATTATTTTTAATCACTTTTTAGTTTGATTAAACAATTTAATGTTTTAAATATATTTTTAATTAAAATTAAAAAAAAACTCCATAATATTTAAACTACACTCATAGAAAAAAGTCTGCTAAAAACAGCAGTCGATGTCTGCTGTTATATTTTCGTACTTCAGGGCCAAATGAACAACAATTTATAAAATTTTTAGGTTATAAATTTTTACCCAAAGCATATTTAAGAACCAAAAGTAGTTTTTGGTATATTTTTGCACTGCAATATACTTACAAGCTCCTAAATACGATCAGCAAACATTTTGTTTGCTGTTATGCCTCACTTCGATAAATATTCAGATTTTTGGTCAAATACTATAGATATTCATAAAATATTGTTTTAATTATGTTAGGATAGCTCTTAAGTTGACATTTTTATTTGCTTTAGCCAAAACAAAAAATGTTTTAGTGTAATCGAGCTTCAAAAATAGCAGGAAATGTTTGCTATTTCAGCAAACACCGACTGCTGTCCCTTTTTCAGCAGACTTTCTGCTGTTTTAGCAGATTTTTCTGCTGTCCCTACTAACAAATTTCTTTGGGTGTAACTAATTCTTCCGTGTTTGATTAAAAAGTTAATTGTATCAATTAATTATTTAAATGAAAATTTAAACATTTCAATCATTGACTTAATGTTTCTAGTTTAATTAAAAGTTTAAAAAAAAATCAACTCTTAATCATATTATTTAGGAATATTTTGGTGATGTTTTTCTGTGCACCCATGACTTCTCCATTATTTTTCACTTCAATTTTGATAGTCAACCATGTTCCCATATTCGAAAACGCAAAATTTTTAATTGGCAATATTTTCTTTGACGTAAATCATATAAACAAAAATTGCAGCAAAATATTTTTCTCTTTAAAGCTTCTCATTAAATTTGAAATCGGATTGAAGTCCGAGAGTATGTTAGGTTAGGTAAGGTGGCAGCCAGATGTATCTGGCTCACTTAGACTATTCAGTCCATTGTTCATTGAAAAACAAATTCTTGGGTTTTACGATTCCGAATATCGAAACACGTGGGAATATCTTTTTGGAATTCGAATTGCGTATTTTTTTATATATAGTATATAAAAAGAAATAAAATTAAATTCGTTTTATTACGTTGTATTTAATGAAATTCGATTTTTTCTATTTAAGAACTAAATTATAATATTAAACAAAATATTGAGGTTTGCGCATAGTAATACCATGGTCAGCCAATGCCGGAGTCAAATCTTCTATGGCAAGTGTATATTTGCGATCTTTAATAGATTTTTTATCCTGAAAATGAAAAGATTTAAAATTTACATTATTTGTAGTAAAATAGATGAATGATGTGTATGAAAATAAAAATTATGTGAAACTCAAGAAAGCGGAAAATGAATTCCCACAAAGTGCCTTTCCTGTGTTCCTCCCTCAAATAAGTCCCAAACTGAAACCAGCTCACAAACACCCACATACGTTGACTAAACATTTTCTCCTCTTTCATTTTGACTGATATCGAAAATTAGGAAGTAAAAAAATTGGAATGCCATGTATAAAATATGAAGATGAGGCCTGAACGCAAGAGATCAGATGGCTAACCAGATGAAAATTTTGACTTCCCGACGTTCAAGAAGTAAACAGGGAAACCATTCGATATTAAATACCTGGACTGACAAGTGTATGATATATGATACCCTCTTAAGTAATTTTAGGATTAAAACTTTACTTATTTTACCTTGTTTGATCCATGACCTCCTGAATGTTGACTATTGCTTCGAGTTTTACAATGCTGAAGGGCATCGTTTGCAACATCCGATATGAATTTTTGTGCTGTCACTGCTATGATTCGTACTATACGAGGATCTACAGTTTCAAATCCCGCCATTTGCAAGTACTTTTCAGCAACAGCGTCAGGAACCGTCGGTGTGTAATCCTCTAAATGTTGCAATAATTCACCCAAAGCTTCGCCTGGAGCAGACTCCAAACCCTCTAAGGCAAATTCACTAGAGTCCACTTCATCATCATTACTGACAACCATGTTTGGAATAAATTTAATACTTTTTTCGAATATCCTTTTGGTTGTTGTCCAGAAAAATACTTTGTGTGGACAATTGTTTTTTTATTTCGGAGACGAAACAAAACAAATGAAGTTATTATCTAACGTAATGTATTTGCTATACGTTACCATCCATCAGTTATACTAATCTGACGTTTCTGACTACTACTTGAACACATACTTTGCAATTGCGGTCGACGAACTTTGTGTTTGTCGATATATGCGACAGCAACATAATCTATTAAATATAGCTAACTATTTTACTTTTAACCTAATCGTTCAAATACTTATCGCTCATGATCATTCCATATTGCAATCATTTTGTGCAAACCTTTCCAAAAAATATTCTTTGAATCTCAACAATTGTTGGTGTGCCGTGTGATAGCCCCTTTTGTCTTGACGGCACGTTACTTGTGATTAGTGTACGAGGCATGTCAGCTGATTTCAGAACTCGAGTAAATTGCAGACATCTTTATCTGGATTGCATTTACATACAACAAAGATGATTGGTACAAACTTTGGAATTTTTCGTCCAGCAAATGCAGGTTCTGCAACAAACGGCGCCGGTCAAGCACTATCTGGACCAACAGCTAATCCGGTACAAGAGGTAAGAAATATAAAAGGGAAATTATTACTTACCATTATAGTGATACATTATAGGGGTCCCAACTGAGTGACTTTCTGCTGCAATTGGAAGACTACGTTCCAACCGTCCCAGATCCTGTTACCGCATTTTATTTGAACTCGGCTGGATTCGATTCCAATGATCCAAGAATTGTACGACTTATATCAGTGGCTACACAAAAATTCATTTCGGATGTTGCTAATGATGCTCTTCAACACTGTAAGACACGCACCAGTAATCAACAAAATGGTTCGTCAAAAATGATAAAACCTAAGGATCGCAAATATACATTAACCATGGAAGATTTAGCTCCTGCTTTAGCTGATTATGGTATCACTGTCCGAAAATCACAATATTTTCCTTAAATTTGTGTATATCTATTAGTTTATTTTTACATGAAGTATAAAGTATATTTTTAGAAAATTAATACAATAAAAATAAGTATCGAATAACGAATTATGTCTTTATGTTGTTTTATCTCTAATATTGGAGTAAACGAGAATATGAATGTTAGTTAATTTATTGGCACGATATAAATCGTTTAAATGATCTTCCAGTTCCACCTGCCACTCTATAAGCCAAACCGGCGGTGATCACAGTAACTATTAAATTTATTGATAGAGAAGCAGCATAAAGTTGTTGAGCATTGAGTAGAGTAATAAGGCTAACGAATAAATGGGAGCCAACTACATAAGAGACGTGTAGGTAATTCGTGGTATCAAATGCATTGAAAAATATCACGCTCCAGAATATGTGAAGGAGGCAAATGGACAAAGCTTGGGTGGCAGATACCATAAAGAAGCTCTCGGTTCCACCATTCAAACCCAATGTACCGGGTCCGGTCTGAAAGAGCAAATCATATTAATACTGAAAACTTGTAAAAGAAAACAACTTACCAAATCTGCTAACACATTGACCAAAGCAAACATTGCTGATATAACTCCAAATCCGAAACCCGATACATATGCCAAAATATGTTTATTTTCTATGAGGCGTCGATCATCTGCTACAGCTTCCAGGCCTTCTTCAAATTTTCTTAATAGTAAATAAAGCAAGTAGCGGAAATATTCTTGAAACAAAACTGAAAATACTGTTCCAAATGCTAATACACTTCTTAGCGGCACCACCGAATACCACAATAAGGAAGATGTAAGCAACGATAGCAGCCAGAAGAATGCAGCTACGACAAGAATTATAACACGAATTGGATTCTTTGCTATTGTGAATACAAACAATGAAAACGGTGGCCCAAAAGCTATCAAAGAGCATCCAAAAAATTCTGGTAATGTCATGATTGAATTATATTTTTGTGTCCACTAACACTTTGTTTTCCCACAACACCACCACAGCGATTAGTCAATAATGTAAGAAGCTGCTACAGCTGTTTTGTTTTCCTACACATACAATTTCAATCCAAGTCACAACTTAAGATTAATCGTCCAAATGGGCAATAAAAACAATGAAATCATTTGAAGACTGTTGTAAAGGGAATATGTTTTTTTACTAAAATAATGGACATTAAAGCTCTTGCGAAAAATCCTGATGCATGCCAAAAATACAGTTTTGCCATACATTTATTATGGGGACAAAATGTAAACAATCGATAACAACGCCTCCAGAAACTTATCTTCCATCACTGACATATGAAACTTCAACAGTGTTGCCCCCAAATTTAGAGATTTTTTTCCACTTTTGAGGGGATTTGAAGAAAAAAGAACCCGGGAGTTCAAACCAGGTACCTTCCTATAAGCAAGTATGCATGAGTATTACTGCCCTTTTTCACATGCTTCTTTTGAAAGGGCATTTTCAATGTTCGAAATATTTACAAACAAATTAAGAAATCGTATGCTAACTTCAATATTGACAGCCTTTTTGGAGTTAAATATTCCTTGAATGAAATGATGAAATTATTTACTTCCAACAATTTGCAGAAGATTTAGAAATTTTGGACTATTTTTGGCGAGTAATGCATATATTTACTGATTTTTATTTGTTTTACTTTTCTACATTATAAACCTAATTTTCGCTTATTAATTATTAATCATTTCATTTAAAAAGTTTAATTAATCAATTTGATTAAAAAGTCTTAAATTGTGTATGTGTATCAATACAGGATTTATTTTTTGCATTCCTCCAATTTTTTGGGGGTTTTTGAAAAAAAAACTAGAACAATTTAGGGTAAGGTTTACAAATCACCTGGCAACCCTGAACTTCAATTTCCAAATATAAGCTTAGCAGATGAGTAAGAGCTTCAAACAATAGGAATTTGTTAAGACCGGCTGTCCGGAAAATTCAAAAAAACAAAATTTTATAAGTGTAATAGGGACGAATCGGATTAGGAGCGCGATTGGGGCAAGAAAAACGTCATTCTGCTAGCTCAAACGAGTACCGAATTCCTTCTTAAAGAAAAAAAATAGTCAGCTTGTTACAAAGGTTCTCGCCTCCGTCTTCCAACACCACTTTATCAAAATGCAGTGCGAAGACATCAAAGATGAAGATGGCCCATCCAATACATTGGAACATTTTACAGAATTTGAGCAGGTACTACAAATGATTGATGGGATAAAGGCTACCGATGCTGTAGGATTTGAAAAAGACTTCGAACAGTATACTGAAGTCCTTTCGAGGTATGTATGCAATCGATTTTTTTTCTGAAGGCCAATTCTAAACCTGTCAATTTATCGTAAACAAAAAAAGATATCAAGAACAACCTCATTTGCTGGATCCACATTTGGAAGTGTTGCTGCAAAAACTGTTGGATAAAATACGAGATCGTAATTTGCCTGAAAATCAAATGCATGCAGCCTTTAAATATCTCTACATTATCTGCAAAGTGAGAACGTACAAGGTATTAGTCAAGTTTCTACCACATGAGCTGAGTGATCTTGAGTTTGCTTTGGATTTGTTGGAAAAACAAAACCCCAAGGAATTTAAGAATTGGGAAACTCGATATATGCTTCTACTATGGATGTCAATTTTAGTACTGAATCCATTCCACATGTCTCGGCTAGATGCCTACGCCGTCGACGGTTCTAGCAATGAATTAATAACCAACCATATCCAGAGCAAAACAAAAATGGAACGTATTTTCGACTTATGCAAACTATATACTTCTTCCAATGATACCTGTAGCAATATGTCGGCATATTTGGCTGCGAAATATTTTATTCGTGCCGATATTAAGGATTTGTATTTGGAGAGATTTTTTGATTGGGTTATATCACAACACCAATCGGGAACAGTCGAAATTAAATTTGGACAACTTGCTGCTGTGGCTGCCATATTGAAGCACGGAAAACGGGAAGATCTCTTGCCCTATGCAGACAAGCTTCTACAATGGATCGTTAGTTGCCAATATAAGGACGGGTCAGACTTTTTAAAATACAAGTCATACATAAAAATTATACAGAGAATCGGATTGATTTATCTGAAACCTCGCATTGCCTCCTGGCGTTATAAAAGAGGGACACGTTCTTTGGCAACAAATCTACAGAGTCAAAATGTGAACAATCCAGTAAATATTCTTTCCGAAACCCAACAACCCGAAGAGTCCGAAAATTCCGAAGATGAAATTGTGGTGCCTGATGCTATAGAAGAAGTCATAGAGGAGTTATTGCAAGCATTAAGAAGTGGTGGAAATGATATTCGTTGGTCGGCAGCGAAGGGTATTGGACGAGTAACAAATCGTCTTTCAAGAGAACTGGCTGACGAGGTCATAGGATCAGTCATTGATATATTAAATCCATTGGAACCTCATGAGGCCTGGCATGGTGCTTGTTTAGCTTTAGCCGAACTCGCTAAAAGAGGTCTCTTGTTGCCGTATCGTCTTAAGGAGCTGGTGCCCTTACTACTACAAGCCTTGTTCTATGACGAAATGAAGGGCTACATGTCCGTAGGTCAGCATATTCGTGATTCTGCTTGCTATATGTGTTGGGCTTTTGCTAGGG
Organism: Haematobia irritans; assembly: GCF_050003625.1. Classification (NCBI taxonomy): domain Eukaryota; kingdom Metazoa; phylum Arthropoda; class Insecta; order Diptera; family Muscidae; genus Haematobia; species Haematobia irritans. The sequence continues at coordinate 217,337,419 of NC_134398.1, read as the reverse complement.
CCTACAATCCAGATGATTTTCAACCATTTGCCCAGGATGTATCATCGGGTCTTTTGACTGTGGCCATTTTCGATCGTGAAATCAATTGTCGACGTGCCGCCTCGGCCGCCTTCCAGGAGAGTGTAGGACGTTTAGGAAATTTTCCCCATGGCATTGAAATCTCCACAACTACTGACTTTTTTTCAGTGGGGCTAAGGCATAACACATACCTTAATATTAGTGATTTCGTAGCACAGTTTGAGGAATATCAAAAGCCTCTAATTGACCACTTAATTGAGCGAAAAGTAAATCATTGGGATCCAGCAATAAGGGAACTGACAGCCAAAGCATTAAATAAATTATCGCGTCGAGCACCGGAGTATATGTCCCAAGTGGTTTTAGACCAATTGTTTGTAAAAACCGATTCAATCGATATAAATACTCGGCACGGCAGTGTTCTGGCCTTGGGCGAAATAATACTGGCCCTACGCCAGTTGGAGGATGAACGAGAGCAAAAGACAAATTTGCTTTCCAACCAAACAATTTGTAATGTTAACGAATTGATATCGAAATTTTTACAACGTGATCTATTCCGCGGTATGAGTGGCGAAATGATGAAGCAGTGTTGTACCGATTTCATACGTAACTGTAGTACAGCAAATGTGTCCTGTACTCCCCAGTGTTTGGGTATGTATTTGGAGAAATATCCCTAAAAAAATTATTAAAAATTGTTTTATAATAATGATCTAGACTCGTGGCAAGATGTTATTGACAAATGTTTACTGCACAAAACTGCTCCGGTACGTGAGTCTGCTACTTTGGCCTTTTCAAAGTTATGCGAAGCCTATTACAATACACCAGAGAGAAGATCGACTAATGCTGAGATTGTCAAATTCTATTTGAAAGGCTCGGAAAATGATCAAGAAGAGAATATAAGAATGGGTTATATTAGTGCTTTGGGAGCCTTGCCAGTATTCATGATAGTTCCTCTTTTTGAAGACATTCTGGAGAATCTCATCAAACATTCCTTAACACCTTATCAAGCTATTTGTGAGGGAGAAACCATGAAGGAGCAAGAAATTCAAAGTACACAAAATTGGAGCGAAGCTCGTCGGGATAGTGTAAAGGCTTTGAGCAATGTGGTAAAGGTGGTGGGCTTTGAAAATAATGCCAGTGGTATGTTTTTCCATTCGACCTGTTAAAGCTATTGTACATAAACCAATGTTATATGTTTTAGTATCTTTTGGCAATATGAAGTATCTGACAAGAGTTATTGACTGCTATTTAAACGCTCTCGATGAATATACAATGGATAATCGTGGAGATATTGGTGCATGGGTTAGAGAAGCAGCTATGAGTGGTAAGAAATTATAGATTTCTCATAACATATACTGAATAACTAATGTCATTTGAATTTTTGAAGCCATCTTCGATCTTTTAAAACAATGTCCCAAGGACTTACTACAAGCGAAACATATTCACAATATTATCGTTGGTTTTATGCAACAAGCCGTTGAGAAGATTGATCGTACCCGTGGTCTAGCTGGCCGTCTCCTATGTCAAATTATTCACTCTGATCCTATCATACCTTATATCCATCGGCATGATAAATTAAAAGAAGTTTTTCCAGAAGATGCTACATCGGTTTTATGGCTTTTTGCTGATCACACATTCCCTTTGTTTTGTTCATTGTTGGAATTCCCTGAATACTCATCGCGAATTTTATTAGGTCTCAGTGCTAGTATTGGCCAACTAACGGAATCTTTAATCAAATATGCATCGGCTGCACTATTCCAGTTTTTGAGAAGTCACACTACAGAAATTGCAAGACTGTGTAAGGAAATCGTTTCGAATTTTGAGGGGAATCTATTGAATGAACGTGTAACCTACCCCATGTTGAACTTTTTGGATATTGTAATAGCTTCAGGTAATATTTGTTATTGTTTATGCATGCTTGCATGTACTTGTTCCATTTTATATGCATTCAAATATTTCGAATCCTACAAGGTGTATGACCACCGTCAATCAATATCGTGAAATTCTTAATCGTTCAAAATCAAAAACAAATTTCGAGTTGACATTGCAAAGAAATATTTTCTTTACAAATGGGACCAAATTTTTGCTATAACATGAATATAAAACGTTGTCCATCACCCATATTCCGATATTCACTTCAATTTCACTTCCACTATTCACGTCAAATCCACGAATGTGAAAATTTGGTGTTCTTAATTCCACGTTCTTTTTTGAACTTTTCTTTAACCAGCTGGGTTGCACAAATCACACAAAAATTCACTAAAGCGGAAATCAAAATAAGTGGAATCAATAGACTTATTATAATTTATTATTTTTTTTAATTAAAAATGACGCAGTTTTAATAAAACTCATATACTAAATATAAAACATTTCAAATTTTTTACGCGAGTACTTTTTTTAACCGGAAATACACCCATCTTGGACGTAATTCAACTATCACCAAGACTTTTGCAAGTGAATTGATTTCACGAAAATTCCGGTGAAAGTGGATTGTAGGACACGAAAATCGTGGAATTGATTCACATTCACCTGGAAGTGGATTTGGGAACATGGGCACATATTCAACTTTCTGGGTTTCAAGAATGTTGCAATTGCCTGAACTCTTGAAACTTGAAATTGAAACTTAGCATTTATTAATGCAAATCGTCCACATTTTTATACATGCTCACCCTGCTCTGGTTTACCGGTGCGTAACACGCAAAATTTTCTTCTCGCCATGTAATTCAAACTATGAAGATTTATTATTCAAAAATTTCAAACGATATTCTGACCTACCAACATTTTAATTCGGAAAAAGTTTACAAAAAACGGGTTTTTGGCCAAATAAAATTGCGTTTTTCGAATTCATAAACTAGAACAGGGAATATCCCATTAGCGTAGCTAGGACAACTTTTCTAGGGGGGACTAGAGCCCCCCTTGGGAAAAAATTAATAGACTGAAGTTATAGGTTCAATTAATGTTTAATTTTATAAAAGTGAATACAAAATTAGACTTCATCATAACTAGACAATTAATTTATAAAAATACACAATTAAAAGAAGTTCCACACTCTTTCCCGCCAAAAAAAATGGGTGTTGTTTTAAAGGCACAACTTTAAAAGCACTTCCAAAAATGTCTTCACAAAGAAGTTAATTTAACTTCGCAGGAAGTTTCTTTAATTCAATTTTTTATAACGCGTTTTTTTCGTATTTTAATGGGGGTTTTTTTAATAGGTTAAAAAAGAGTAAGAGTTTATAAAATGGTACAAATTGTTCAAATTTTGCGTTCAATTAATCTTCTTCGCAGGAAGTTTCTTTAATTCAATTTTTTATAACGCGTTTTTTCGTATTTTTAATGGATATTTTTTTAATAGGTTAAAAAAGAGTAAGAGTTTATAAAATGGTACAAATTGTTCAAATTTTGCGCAAAAATGCTAAATCCATTCTAGAAAATTTTAATATTTTAATAATTTTTGGAAACATTCGGTGTCATATGTTTCAGACAAGCGTTATTTATAATGCATTAAAAATCATATAAAAAAAATTTATTCGGAAAATATTACAAATTTTTTTTATTCATCTTACAAGAACTAACTTACAATGTTAAAAAATAAAATTATGTATCGCCATCGGCTACTGCTACCTCAAAGCAAAGTCGTAAATAGGTTTTCAAATTCTTGGGGAGGGTCTTAAATTTTTCTGGGGGGTCTAAGCCCCGTCCCCAGAGGCCTTCCTATGCTTATAGAATATCCCATTTATTAACCGATCCCCAATCTGATGCAGCTTCCATCAATGGTATCATTGAAACATTTTTTGACCATTTCTTGATCCAGTGAAATCTCTCTTCAGCGGACACCGAAGGGACCATCGAAATGTGTCCGCCCTAGGGGGGTGTCCTTTCAAGAGACAACTGCAAAAATTAAATCAGTGCAGACATTTCATAATGCGACTGTTGATTAAATGATTATCTTACAATAAAAAACAAAGAATTCAAAAGGTTTTATTAATTAACAGAAAAAATAAAAAATTCATGTAAAGAAATAATATTTAACAATGTTTTTAGAATACATATTTATTTTATTTCAATAAATATTCATTCATTGTCGCTTGTCGTGTGTTGGTTTTAACAATATCTTGAAAATGAAGTGATGAAAGTATATTCATAGCCTCAATATCTCGTTTGTATTCGACAAACGCTTTAAGATCTCGTGTCTTATCCATAGCCTCTTTATATGTAGAGATGTTGCTTCTTATTTCTTGAAGATCTATTGGTTCACATTCCTCTGCAGAGTCGTCGGAAATTTCTTGCATCTCTGCAATTGTCTCGGTTAATGAATCCAGTTGATCCAACGCTGATCTTTCAAATACTAAATCCTCGTCAACTTGGTAAAAATCATTTAAGCTGTTTAAAGTACTGGATCCAAAAAAAACTCTTCTCTGAATTTCGGCAAGTACGTTTAGCGGCAACTCATCTTCATGCTCAAATTCACCATCAAGTGTTGTCTGATTATCCTCGCCATCCAACGTAAATCCCGCCTTACGAAAACAATTTTGAACTGTTTGAGGCGTAACTTGGTCCCATGCTTTTTTAGTAAAATAAACGGCATCCAATAAGTTAATTCGTTTCATTAAATCGTGGGATGAATCGGCCATTCCAATGTCTGGTTCGCACGAATGTATACTAACGAATGACAAATTCAGCTTAAAATGTTGTTAATGCGTTTGTGGCTGTATTATTTGGGGAATCCCGCACAATAGAATCAAATACCTGTCAGCGTAAGTTCAAGGGAGCAGATGTCCGCACAATAGAATTTTTTTGTCAAATAGCTGTCCGCGTCCGTTCAAGACAGCGTCCGCTCAAGGGAGAGTAGCTGCAATGTATTTCTTATGGAACCCTGCCGGGACCTAGCTACTGTGTCCGTCCAAAGGGGGTGTCCGCTCAAGGAAGTTGTTCGTTATGGGAGATACCACTGTATTTAGCATTAGAAGATCATATGTACAGTGAGCACCAATATGAAATAAAGTGTGAAACGATATGGAAAATATGAAATGAATTTCATTGTTTTATTTGTTTTACCTTAAGTTAAAGCTCGCATAATAAATAAATATATATTTACTTCATATGTTCCATATCGTTTCATAATTTATTTCATATTAGTGTAATACATTTTTTTTTGCTCATAGGAAAACATAACACAACGAACTGTTTATAACTGACGCCTGCCCTCTAAAAAGTTGGCATGAGAGTTGATATTTCACCTCTCCAATTTAAATTCAGTAATTTTTGTTGTTCACATATTCCCGCTTGTTTTTTGCCTGTTAATTGCGTGGAAGTGCAAACGGAATGTAAATGTTTCCGCAGATATTTAAACGCGTGATAAACTTAATAATTAGGTAAAAGGGTTGCCCCAGTGCAATGACACCCGGGAACCCGACATCTTCACAATGTAAGACCAATGCACTTGTCATCCCTATGTCCATCCTTTTGTTGTTTTGGAAATACAGTTTCTCTCAGTAATGCTGGCATTTCAGCTTATTTGTAATTTATGTCCAACATTGTATGAGACGCCGTTCAGACTTGACTATAAGTAGGAGGATCAGTAACCAATTCCCACTTTAGCTTTCTTTCATCCCGCAAATTTTTTCGTAGCTAAGAGATATATTCGAGGCACTTCCGGTGGCTTATCCATTAGCCAACACTAAGCAAAACGGAGATTAGTATTAATTTACCTGCGAACAACATAAACAGTGATGATAATGAGGTTCATTGAATCTATAACCACATCAACATGGCATTTGGGTTTACCAGAGGAATGGACGGACATGATCCATCTAAATCTGAATAAAGATAATTTTGAATATCTACTACATTTATAAACTTTTATATGAATTAGCGATTGAAAAAAACCCATTTTTATAGGAATTTTGATTTTTTGGGGGTTGTCACGAATTAAGGTCCTTTTCGCATATTTAAAATATAAAACTTTCAAGTTTTTAGGATTTTCATGGGACATTTGTTTTGTTTTTTAGGGAGGAGGCTCTAGGCCGCATATTTAAGAAGATGTGGCCAAAATAAGTTTTTTATATACAAATTTTGATTTTTTTGAGGATTTTTATTGAAATTTTAATTATTTTGGGGGTGGTTACGAATTAACCTGCTTTTCTCTCTAGGACGCATACCATATTTAAAGAGATATAATCAAACTATATTTTCCTATACAAAATTTATTTTTTTGAGGATTTTCATTGGATTTTTTTTTATGGAGGTCACGAAATAACGTTCTTTTTGCTCTAGGACGCATATTTAAAGAGATAGGGACAAAAAAAGATCTTTCATATAAAAATTTGAATTTATCGACGATTTCATTAAAATTTTGATTTTGTGGGAACGCTCACGAATTAATTTTAAAATTTCACTATATCCCGGCAAAAAACGCGTCGACAAAAAAGTAGTGAAAATGTTATTTTTGGATCCGAAGGTGGTGCAAAATTGGCGCAGAAGTGATGAATTTAACATGGGCTTGTCATAGGACGGATTTCCACCATTTCAACAGCCGTTGCGCTGAATTTCTAAAGTTGTGATTCGAATTCAGTGTTTTGGATGTGAATTAAAAAATTGTAATAATTTTTATATTTTCAAAAATTCGCAATTTCTAGATGGGGTTTAGTATTTTTTCGTCAAAATTGTAATAATCTAACAGGTTGGCTGATAAGTCCCCGGTCTGACATATAGATAGAGCGTCTTTTGTGAAGCAACTTTTGTTATTGTGAAAAAAATGGAAAAAGGAATTTCGTGTTTTGATAAAATACTGTTTTCTGAAGGGAAAAAATACGATGGAAGCAAAAACTTGGCTTGATAATGAGTTTCCGGACTCTACCCCAGGGAAATCAACAATAATTGATTGGTATGCAAAATTCAAGCGTGGTGAAATGAGCACGGAGGACGGTGAACGCAGTGGACGCTCGAAAGAGGTGGTTACCGACGAAAACATCAAAAAAATCAATAAAATGATTTTGAATGACCGTAAAATGAAGTTGATCGAGATAGCAGAGGCCATAAAGATATCAAAGGGACGTGTTGGTCATATCATTCATCAATATTTAGATATGCGGAAGCTCTGTGCAAAATGGGTGCCCGCGCGAGCTCACATTTGACCAAAAACAACGTGTTGATGATTCTGAGTGGTGTTTGCAGCTGTTAACTCGTAATACACCCGAGTTTTTCCGTCGATATGTGACAATGGATGAAACATGGCTCCATCACTACACTCCTGAGTCCAATCGACTGTCGGCTGAGTGGACAGCGACCGGTGAACCGTCTCCGAAGCGTGGAAAGACTCAAAAGTCTGCTGGCAAAGTAATGTCCTCTGTTTTTTGGGATGCGTATGGAATAATTTTTATCGATTATCTTGAGAAGGGAAAAACCATCGACAGTGACTATTATATGGCGTTATTGGAGCGTTTGAAGGTCGAAATCGCGTGTTGTTCCACCAAGACAACGCACCGTGCCACAAGTCATTGAGAACTTCATTGAAATTCATGAATTGGGCTTCGAATTGCTTCCCCACCGTATTCTCCAGATTTGGCCCACAGCGACTTTTTCTTGTTCTCAGACCTCAAAAGGATGCTCGCAGGGAAAAAATTTGGCTGCAATGAAGAGGTGATCGCCGAAACTGAGGCCTATTTTGAGGCAAAACCGAAGGAGTACTACCAAAATGGTATCAAAAAATTGGAAGGTCGTTACAATCGTTGTATCGCTCTTGAAGGGAACTATGTTGAATAATAAAAACTAATTTTGACAAAAAATGTGTTTTTCTTTGTTAGACCGGGGACTTATCAGCCAATCTGTAATACCATTTTATTAATTCGTACTCTGTTTTCAACCCATTTGAAACAAAACAAGTTAGAATTGCCCACTAAAAATATGAAGTAGTTCCTGTATAGTTAAAATAAAGAACATCTTAGGGAGGACATCTTTGGAAGTCCTTTTAAAGTTGTGCCATTGGAACAACTTCCAATTTTTTGCTGGGATCGTACTTCTTATAACAGCATGTATCGTAGAAGTGCTGCAGTATGCTGTTTAAATGTCCCATAATTCTAAACTCTATTCTTTACTGTAATAAATTCATTACTATATTAACCCAAATCTAATGTAATTTGCATTTCTTTTCCCCCAGGTACAATAAATTCTGTTCTCTTGGATGATACATCAACTTTTGCCGACGATATCTATCGTCTACTGAATTTAGAAATTAAAGGTCACAAAAAACTTTATAAATTGGTATCCAGTATTAATGTGTATTGCCAACTTGTACAAGTTCCACGATTATGTAAAAAAGTTCTTTCGAAAATGTCCGTATTTCTTGGTTTGACACATGTCCATATACGGAAGACGACAGCGACAAAACTTTATGAAGCATTAGCTTTGCATGGTGACATTTGTGAAATCAGTGAAGAGAATATGGATGAAGTACTGAATATTCTATCGGAAACCGATTGGGGTTTGCCCTTGGTTGAAGTTCGGCCCATACGCAATCAGTTGTGTGATTTAATGGGTATCAAAGCACCAATGTCGGCAGCATCCGTTAGTAATAGCACTCAATAATAATAACTCCATGTTAATACCGTTAAACGGAATTCTTTTGGCACAAAATATTCAAAATATGAGACACAATGAAAATAAATCCTAACCCCAGTATATTAACAAGAGATATTGTTATGCTTTTTTGGTTTTGTTTTTTTTTTTTTTGATTTTTTTTTCTCTCTTTCATATATGATAATATGAGTTCATATATGACTGGATCAAATGACACATGGGAAAGTAAGTGATATATAAATTGAAAATTCTTCATTTTGTTTACCCTTTCATTTCATTCGAGAGTTGTACTTACAAAAGTATTTATGGTTTTATTTTTAACATTTGTTTTTTTTTCTGTTTTAATATCAGTTTGTTTTTATTTGCAATGCCAATTTTGTATAACACATTCATATCGATTTAATTTGACTAATATTTAAAACTATGTATATGTCATTTTTAGAATTGCTTTGAGTGCAAAAAAAAATATGATTGTATGCAATTTATGACATAGGCATGAAATGAAAATTAAATAACAAGAAATAGATGGTTAGGCTTCACATTCAATTCTCTTTTTTTCTCGTTTTTTTTTTTGTTTCTTTTATGCGCTTGACTCTATTCTAAAACTTAAAAATAAGTCTGATTTACTTTCTTTAAAGAAAAGCAAACAAAATAATTTGTTACATTTTTTGTTAAGTGAAAAAAAAAATAAAGATTAATTTACAACTAAAAATTTACAGCTTACTATAAACAAAGAAAAATTGTGGCCCTCTATTATTCTGCTCTCTAGAGTCAAATCAAATAAATATAAGCTAAAAAATAAGTTTTTAAAATGTAGTTTGAGTACATCAGTATAACTATGCCAATCGTCGGGGGTTTGTCTCAGTATCAGCTTGTATTGTTGATGCTTTAATTTGTTTAAAAAAAAAAACACACACACAAAGATTTATTGAGTTTAGGGTTTTCTTAAATTAAATTTAACGATATAACCGGGTAAACGTCTTCAAAGCCAGTGTAACCGACTTAGTTGTAGATGATCTAGCAAATAGAAAAGAAACAAAACGATTTCAAATTAATCAAAATTAAGTGTTCTCCTACCTATGAAAACTTACTTCATAACAGATTCTTTGAATTCCATCAATTGTGCATCTGTGGCCGTGACATAACCTCCAGTATTTTTCTTTGGCAAACTCTGTAAAGCGGTTTGGAGAAATGCTTCCATTTGCTCTTGACTAATTACATCCTTTAGCTCTGTCAAAACTTCTGCCACATCGGGCAACATGTAGGAATGTAAACAAAACACCGAGGCTTGTATTAGATTAACAACTAAAGCTTCACCATTTTGTTTGGCTATCTCCTTAACGAGCGGTTTACATTCAGTCAGTTTATAGTTGTTACTGCGACCCCATTTCAAGAGATTACAAAAGAACTTCATTACCGAGGAGTTGGCTTCACGATGATCCAGCGTACATGCCAAGAGGGCACATTGAAATATGGGGGTTACCAGGGAACTTTGCAAAAATGGCAAAGGACAACAGTCTATGAATCTGGAGCACAAACGGAAGAAATCATCTACAGTGTCAGGATTATTTTTTAGACCATTTTCCACTTGCAACATTTTAAAGGTGGGTTCTATGAACGATTTCAACATCACCAACAGGACATTAATGCAGTCTTCTACTTTGGCAAACTCATCCACCAACACTGAACCCAAATATAGGAAGCAACTGTGGTGATGTAGGGCATACAGTGTCACCATTTGATGGATAAGTGGTTCAACCAACATGGAAGCTTGTTTTCGTACCATTCGTACACTATAACGTATTAGACGACAAGTACGTTCCATAACCCGAACATCCGTTTGATATTTATCCATAACTCGTGATATCAGAGGCCAGGCATCTGTTAGGATATTTAAAGTAGGGTGGATTTCACTGTCTGGCACATCGGGATTGGTGTGACGTATTACAGCACATGCACGATCAACCCAGTACGCTGGATCTGTGCGTTCACCTTTACATATCGACAAAGTGTTGGAACTCTCCACCATTATTGCCAGAGGTTGTAGTTGAAATGATATAATTTCTCTCATAGCCGTCTCTAATTGGCCTTTGGGTAATTTCGATAAAATCAGTGATATTCCTTTTAGTAGACCAATAGCAAGGTCATTGCTTATTTCAAAGCTATCTAAACTTCTAGCAATTTCCACCAATCCACTAATGTGAAAAACCATTTTTTGCCGGCAAGATGCACATATGGAAGTCAATGAAATGGCAGCAGCTCCTGCCAAACCACTCTTTTGTTGCAACGAATATAGTAGAAAATTTAAGACAGCTTGCAGGCTCTCCGAATGATTTTCTATCCAGTCACATAATTCTCCCAAAAGCATTATAGAAGTATAGCGGACCGCAATATGCGTATTTTCGGGTAAATTTAAAATTGCCTCCACAACCTTGGGTATCACTTCGTTTTCATCACTAAAAACAAAAACAGAAAAACTGTTAAGCCTACATTTTACTTCATTGGTCTTTACATGGAACTTACGGTATAATATTTTTCGCTACATTTTGCATTATAAATAAAGCAGATTCAATAGACTCCCAGGAACACCCTGGCTCTTGAAGTTTGTAAAACATTTGCTTAAAGCAATTTCCGGAACCCACTATGAATGCAACGTCTTTTATTAAATCTGAAACCTTTCGTCGAAAATCCTACAAAACAAAATTTATATGAATAAGAAAACCAAGATTCGGATAATTTCAAACGTATAGCGAATAGAACTTACATTAAATTCGTCGTTTTCATCTATGAGACCCTCTTGATCTGGATCCATTTGTGTCAAACGGAACAATGCTCCAAGCAATCTTTCTATGTGGGGTTTAAAATGTGATGTTAGTTTGTCATTGTTTCGCTGGAAGAGTTCTTCACTTAAACGATACCAGAGATTAAAGGTTATCTCAGCCACTTCGTAATCATAGTGGCCCACACATATTAAAACTAAATCCAAGCCCTTAGTTGAATAATGAGGTATATCTTCGTTCTCGAACATTTCGTAAAAAAATGCTTCACAAAGCACTGTAAATATTCGACAATAGTTCATCGTTTTGTCTATATCCTCCATTCCGACTGAGGTGTGATAAGCTGCCTCCAACATGCAAACGGCATTGAAAATTTGCATTTTTAATTGTGGATCTAAGATATCGCGCCCACTGTTTGCCTCTATACAGCTAAGTAGGGAACATATACATTCGGTCGAGGTATCATGTAGTTTTCTAGATGTACTCTCCATACTCAACAGACGGAAAACTTGTTGTGTGATGGGATTTTGGATAGATTGTTGCAATGAAATTGCATGTATTGCCACCCAAGCACCATAACAACGTAGGGTGGAGTTGGTAATTTTTTCTTGAACTCCATCGCTGTGTTGCATACACAAACAGAGAAAATCCAATACTTTCTGAGAAGCAGCATCCAATTGCTTGTGTATCTCTTCCCTGCGATTGGCACCCAACCGCAAGTATCGTGTATCTATTTCTTCCGGTATAAGAGTTAATATCTCCAAAAGCGGCCACACTGATTGCGGCTGTGTTGAAAGCATATCCAACAGGTCTATCACCGGCTGTTTCCATGTCGCCATTAACAAAGCTAAATCTGCTACGGCCAAGCACAATTGCGTCACTATGATTGAATCTGTTTCGTCAGTGATTTGTCCCACGTGGACGATTAGTGAATCCCTTAGAGATTCGTGTGAATTTATTGGTAATTCATTGAAGGAGTTCTGTATCTTGCTACGCATAGTCTGGGCAGCAAAGTAGCATGAATGTAGATCCCTCTTTTGTTGTAATAGTTCATCGGCGATTGTCCACGAATAGATCTGCAATAACACATTGTTCTACGTAAATTGTTATTAAAATGTTGGAAAAAATGTTAACTTGCCGATTTCTGAAACTCTTCCAGCCATTTGTTGGCCTTCTCCTTCTCTTCTGGGTTGGTATTGTGAAACAGTGTGCATATACCCTGATATACCAAATCAGCGGTGGGCGCCGTGTCCATCATTTTTTTTGTATGTGCTTAAGTTAATATTAATTTCAATTAAGTATGTGTTTTAGTAAATTCTACATAAAATTTTGCACGATAATAAATTCTGGAACTCTGATATTTTTTTGTTGATGCAGCTAATTGTCACTTTGACTTCTTCTCCGAGTTACTAACGTAACGTATCGATTGTAATGTATCCAATAACCACGATAGGCAAAGACAAGGTGGTAAGACAGCAGCAGCTGAATATATTTTCTTTCAGAAAACATATTTATCGGCTTTTAAGGAAAAAATGCACGTAAAAACGATAGTAACTCTTACAGAGTATAGTCATACATTTCTTATGGATAGCGGAAATTTATTTTGTATGCCAATAATACATTTTTGCCATGAATTTTGTTATTAGGGGATCATATGTTAACAGTCGATAAGAACGTTTCAAGGAATTATACATGTGAAAACAGCGCTATTGGCCTACAAACGAACATATCTGTGAGAGGTGCATAAAAAAGAGGAAAGAGAATATGATTGGTGATAGCCATACTAGTATTTCATTTGTTTTTTATTTTTTACAGTGACATATGATATGCTTGTGGGGTTTTACACAGGAAAAGACGGGGATATTACAAAAATATTTTGGTTGTCTGGCAGCATTGTTCGGCTTACATATGATACTTCTCAACACTTGTTTAAGGAGGCTTGTTTATCAAGGTTTTTTAAGTTACCCGCCACGGAAATCTTACGGGATGGATTTTTACACAAAATCCAATTTGTTTTTAAGGTAAGTTTTGTGTTATTTTATTTACATCGATTAGCGTAATAAACTGCATGACATCTTCATCGTTCTAAATCTTTTGCAATTATGCTTCCAACATCGCGTTTCTAATGCTTTTTGTAGTAAGGATTTTACAGAAGTATATTATTTATTTGCTCAGTGGGCACACTCACACACGCTTTTGAAACAAAAACACGAATTGACCAGTGTGAAATTTCAATAAAGAGATGTGATATTATGGTGCTACGTTTTTTTTCGGCCAAACGACTGCAGAGTTTGTTTCCCGCCCATAAAAGAAGGGGCACATAAAATACAAAAAGTTCATCTCTAGCAACTACGGGCAATTTTGCACTATCCCATGCATGTCCGATAACTACATAATTTAAAAAGCTAAGCTCAGTCCGGCTAAGCTCACACACACGTTTGAGACAAAGATACTGAGAAGTGATATTATGAGCTACGTATTTTCCAGCTGAACCACTGCTGAGATTATTTACGGCTGGCGAAATTCGGTCACATAAAAAACCAAAAAAGGACGTCTCTAACAACTACGGACAATTTTGCGTTGCCCTACGGGAAATGCATCAACCTCACGTCCGTTAAAAGACTAGTCCATGTGGTGACCATTCCCAGTTCTGGTCAAAACGTATGCCACTTTAATATGATTTTGTCGTTGTAAACCAACTTGAACAAGAGTTCAAGATTCCAATAAGATTTTAATATCAAGAGAGTATAGAATTCAATTAATCATAAATGAAAATTTAAAAATTGCGTAGGTGGCAATTTTCGTAACGTAAAAAAAGTAAATAGTCAGCTGAAAAGCATTCACTGCCTACTGAAATAGCAGGCAGAATCAGTTATTTTTTTTAAGCTCGAACACCCTAACAAACAAATAAGTTATTCTAGGGGCTACCGTAAAACATGACAATATTTTCCTAAATATGTATCTAAATATTTATGAAATTAAGGCATAGCAGAAAACAAAATGTTTGCTGGTCGCTTATAGAAGTTTTTGAGAATATTAAAGTGTAGGAATATATAAAAACCTTTTTTTTTTTGTAATTTTTACAATTTCTTGTTCGCAAAACCCTAATGTAAGAAAATATAATCAAATGTCTACAATTTAATTCATATTGTTTATTTATTTTTTAAGTATATAGAATGTAATTGAATGCTATGAATTACAGCGTTTTATTTTTAAAATATATAAATATTCGCCTGGTATACGCCTCTCCATAAATTTCGTACCTTCGAAACCCAGTTCGGACAATGTCTCTATAATCTCATCGGGCTTATTTTCACGGAGCAAAAGCAAGTAGAATACACCTTTCGGCGATAGTAGCTCATTCAAATTTGGTAGCAATTTGTCGATTATACGTCTTCCATTTTCTCCTCCTGCCCATGAATGTACCAGATTGGCATTAGTACAATCACCAAATGGTGCAGAGGAATTGACCTCGCCATCATTTGTCACCACATAAGGAGGATTGAAAATTAATAAATCAACTATATTTGGTTTGAAGGCATCCACTAAATTCCCTTTGATACATTCCACTTGTGCTTCGTTTCTGTTTGCGGTTCTTTTCGTTACTTGGCATGCTACCCGATTTATATCACATGCCATACAAAAGCTATTTGAAAGCCGTTTCGACAAGGCAGTAATTATAATACCACTTCCAGGGCCTATTTCTAAACACACAATTGGCTTCAATTCATTTTCAATGAAAGCCAGGTCCGACTCTAAAGCGTCCAATAGTAGAAACGAATCCTCGGCTGGCTCATAAACATTTTCATAATCCTGAGTAGTTAAATGATCGATATGTGGTGTCTCCATTATACTTGTCTTATATTATTGCTTTTTCTATTTGGCTTAAATCTCCTAGAGATTTCACACTTTTACGAAATATTTGTACTAATTGCAGAGTCGAGGAGTGCTTGCCTTCTTCGTTGTTCCTTCTCTATTAATTTATGAAGGCCTAGCAACCTTTCTTGAGTGGTCGTTAGGATATTTGCAATGACTGTAACCTTATGTTTTACGTTAATTAACTCCTTCACCTTATCAGAAAATTCAGGTATATTATGCTGTGCTTTTTCTATGTCCCTTAACTGCAAAGACAGAATATCCAATTGGGTTTTCAGCTCCTTCTGTGCTTCTCTGGTGCCCTGAATACGTTCGTCTAACTTTTCGACCACGGGTTTGAACAGGTTCAGTATTCCCTCCGCAAGTATATCTCTGGTTTGATTGGTGCAAAAATTTTCTGTATTTTCGTCCAAAGATGTGACAGTGCTATCGGAATCTTTGTCCATCGTCGTTGGAATGAATAAGTAAGCGAGATTTGTTTCACAAATTTTCAATTCTTTTTTGTTGGTGTTATCATATGTTTGACGAGATGATTACACATCAGAGACGTCTTGTAAACGTATCGTGACGTATCAGCTGTTTAATGCGCTTTATGCGCTTTACAGACTATCAGTTATTCCGGACGACAGTGCTCGTGTCGAACATATCCCATATATTGTGCACATTATAAGTTAAGTCCGAAGGCATAATCGATACTGCTGCATGTTTATGGGATCGATAACATATTTACCGATTATTTAGTCATCGCCGACAAGTCGTATCGATCCGACACACTATAAGATTCTTTACAAACACCGACATTCCGTCCGGAATAACTGATAGTCTGTAAAGCGCATTACAGACTATCAGTTATTCCGGACGACAGTGCTCGTGTCGAACATATCCCATATATTGTGCACATTATAAGTTAAGTCAGAAGGCATAATCGATACTGCTGAATGTTTATGGGATCGATAACACATTTACCAATTATTTAGTCATCGCCGACAAGTCGTATCAATCCGACACACTGTAAGATTCTTTACAAACACCGACATTCCGTCCGGAATAACTGATAATCTGTAAAGCGCATAATACACCCATAAGAGTGCAAATATAACCATAGCGATAGGCGAACACTTGTTTACGTGTATTTCTTATGGGATGCTCAATATCCGCGATGGAATGCCGTGATAAAAAAGATTGGGAGATATATACAAAAAAAATTATGACAGAATGAATGTAGGAGACTTTTTCGAAAAAATTAGTCAAAATTCTGTATATTTTTTTTTTTTTTGAAACTCTAAATTGTGGTGTTTACAACTTTTAATCTAAAGCACATAGGTACACAATTTTTTCTTCCTACATTCGAAGAATCAAGGATTGGCCCAACAACGGAGCCTGTAGGTTCAAAATACTGACCCCACTTTGTTAAAATTCTGCGGCCCTTATCTCGCAAATTATAAAATATACCCCCGAGGTGACCAACTTTCAACGCCTACAGGTCAGCCCGTGGACCTACGTGGACACTAAATTAAAAGTACAAAAATCTGTGTGAAGACGATTATATTTTTATAAAGTCTTGTGAAATAATGAATGGAAAAGATCTAAGGAATTGATTGTGAACCATTTTATATTTATAATTTAGTTAATTTAAAAAAGTAACCGTGAAAAAAGCTGGTTTTCAGCTTGAAAACTGAACATAGTACTCAGCTAAAAGTGTTAGAATTATTTCCAAAAAAGCGATTGGAACACATTAAAAATAGTTGTCAATAGGCGCGTTTTCTTTTAGTGTGTAAATATAGCCATAGTAATGGGTGGTAGGCGAAACAATTTTTCCGACGATAAATAAAATAAGCTTGTCGGCAAAAATTTCCTCTTATCTTGTTTTCGCGAGTTTTTGATGATCAATATATCACGATTTTTCAATATTTACTATAGAAGTTGAGTAAAAACATGTAATAACTTGTTTTTGTTGGGTTATTTGAAGATAAAAAATGTCCACGTGGCCAGGCAATAACAAAGCCTTGTGGTGAATTTAAAAAAAAATTGATAAACAATGGTAACACCGTTCCGTTTTCCGCCAAGGAATTAGAATAGATCACGCTATTCCGTGGCGTATTTTGGGCATCCTTTCTTCATTCTTTATCGAAATTAACTTCCAAGGCACAAGTTCTAAAGCAATGCAAAGGATCTGAAAAGGAAGTACTTCCTTCCTATGACAGGCCCATGTAAATTTCATTGCAAGTTCGCACTACTTCCGGATCACAAGATGGGAATTGAAAGTACTTTTTTAGAAGCTATTTTTTATCATTAAAAACACTCGGGACAAGAAGAAGAGGAAATTTTTGCCGTATTTGTCGTCGCGGAAAAAGTGTTTCGCCTATCGCTATTTACACACACAATGAGAGTGTTGAAGATGAGAAACTGGCTGCTGAGAACATCAAACCATTGACGGCGCTGGGACCCTTCTGTCGTTTACGCGTTTGGTTCGACGGTGAACGGACGGTGACAAACTGAATCGGAAACGTTCTCAAAAAATCAAAACGGAATGTTCACGATTTCATGAGCGGCATTCGTTTTTCTTTGGCCATGAAAAGTATTAAATAATCTGTAGAAGTTGTTGTGGCAACTCCGCTGGTGGTGCAATGTGCTAAGGCGACTGTTACTGTGGCGGAAATCTGTTTTTTTTTTTAATTTTATTTATAAATTCGTAATCATTACGTTTTCAGATCATGAACGCTGGTTGTTGATAACGCATAGCGTGATTTAAAAGTTTTCAGATTGGTACCGCCTGTTCTCCGTTGGACACCAACTGTGTGTTGATTCACTTTCATGAACGGATCGTTTTGATATGAGCACGCCATTTATGATTTTTTTATATGAGTGTAGAGCCGTGTGTTTTTAATAAAAATGTGTTAAACCAAATTTGCTTTGTGTTCTGCAATTCGTTGGTGCAGTAGATTGTTATCACACAAATAATTTTTTAAAAAAATCCCAAAATCCTTCTGGATCGCGAAAAAATCCCGAAATCTGAAGTTATAAATGAAATCTGACGTTATAATACTATATACAGAATGATATCTCTAATAATCACTTCTTTATTCTAAGTTGTGCAAATCATTGGACTTGTTCATGTTCAAAATATAGTAAAAACGACTAGCCTCAATGAGGTAAATAAGCATATAAAGGGTGTTTTTCTAAGAACTTTCTGATTTGAAATTCAAATAAAACACATGTGCATAATTACCTCAACTGGGGAATTATCCCATGCTATGAAAGAAATTGTATACATATTGATCCCAAAAATATACTATTTGGTACTTTATGGTACAAATGATAGAATTTTATATTTCGTCCCTGATAAGGATGGCTAAACAGTATACCCCGCTTATTTACCCCGACTGTAAAATAGCTTAATTAATTGCCGAATTTCTTTTAAAACAAAAAAACAAATAAACGCGGTTATTTATTTCCTTTAACCCTTTCGACCCCGAATTTTTATAGGTATCGCTAAATTTTTTTTTTCTTTTAATCATGTTGAAGTCATTTAAGAAGCGTCTAGCCAAAATTTCGGGTCGCCACGCCCATTCGTTTAGGCGGTAGAGAATGTTGCCTGTGGGCAACTTTGGGCAATTGTGACTACAAACTATTTTGTTTTGTAATGATAGACGTATTACATTTTATTGGATTTTTATTAAGTTTTTTGTTATTTTACAGTAAATATATACTTAGATGCGCGCGTGAGTGGAATTTCAATCACACTCAAACACATTCACGAAGAAATATTTGTACTCACGCACGCCATGTGGGTAGGAATTCACGGTCACGAAATGAAAAGTCATACTCGCACACGCTCACACATGAACAATGTTTATGTCTCACGCTTTCGCACGATTCACGACAATTTTCGTAAGTCACGAATATTTTCGGAACACGACAATTTTCGTGGCTCAGTAAAATTCTGGTAATTAACGAAATTTCTCGTGACTCACGCTATTGAAATCTTAAGCGTGATAAGTATGTAAAGGTGATTAAAATCAGTGAGCTTGAATTTAATCGTGAACGTGATTTTGTTCGTGATTGTGACTTTTTGTGTCTGTTTTACCGTGAGTGCGAATTTTATCGTGAATATGAATTTTATTGTTCACGTGAATTTTATCTTGAACGTGAGTTGGATCGTGAGCGTGGGTTGGATCGTGAAAGTAAATTTTTATCGAAAGCGTGATTTCGGAGAAAGTTTACTCACTCACAATCACGAACACAATTTGATTTTTACTCACGCGCCACACATTTTTCTTTAATCCCATTCACGCACATTCACGAGGTTTCGTTTAAATTTCATTCACGAGATTTCGTTTAAATTTCATTCACGGCTTCGCGTGAATCACGCGTGACTCACGAAAATGTTTTTTTTTGTCAATTTAACTGGCGGTGTGAAAAACCAAAGTATTATAAAGCGTCAATATTCGTGCTAATCCACTAGTATGTTACCAAGAAGTGGCTTCCTCCCTTTTTACGATTCCTTCCCAATTCCCCACTGCACTGCAGATATGTTTACCACATCATCGCCGCATTTCTCGTCACTGGGACATCCCAATTGAAGTTCAAAATTTTTTCAAAATCATTGTTTTTCAAACATTTTTTCTCCAGGTCTTATGTTCAAAAATATGTAATTTTACTACCACAACTGCCCAAAGTTGCCCACAGGCAACTTTTCAATTTTAAAAATTGCCCATCTGTTGTTTTTTTGCAATTCTAAGATTTGACTTCCAGAAATATTTTATTTGACATGTACTACAATAGATTTAATAAAAACTTTCAACATTTTAGTTGTAATTTTTGAAAAAAGTCACATGTATAAAAACCACTTTTTAAATTCGCAAATATGTTTTTCTTGAGGTACGTGCGTATTAATGAAAAAATTTTTTGCTAATTGACAACCAAATTAGCTGATTTTTCATTCAACTTGAAGAAACACTTGTAGCTTTCGATACCGTTACAGTTTGATGAACAAAAACAAAAACAACGCTGACAGTGAGTCTCAAAACACAAAAAGTTGCCCACCGGCAACTTTAGGGTCGAAAGGGTTAATCATCCATCTCGGTTAAATGGTCAACAAATTTTCGGTCCACAATAGAATGTCCATACACGCTCACAAAAAATCGCTTCTGTAACATATACTCCCAAACATATTTTGCTTCAAGCATATACATTTTTGGCTATTGCCCAAACATTTATATGTTTGATCTCTTCCAATATATAATATGTTTGAAAGCATATTGGTCTAAACAATATATGTTTGGGTAGTCAATTTCCAAACATTTTGTATTTTTGCATCCAAATTCAATAATGTTGTTTTCCAAAAAACAATATGTTATTATGTGAACATATAATATGTTTGGAAGCATTTTGCACCCAAAAATATTATATGCTTAAAAAAAATTCTCCCAAACAATATTGTGCTCAAAATTTTATTTATTTATTTATATATTTACAATCATAATGAATTATGGTAATATAGGTGCTAACAACATAGGTTTTCGACCTGAATGCTCAAAATTTTGTTTCTGCCCAATTGTATATTCCCCCACATCTTTCTCACTTCCACGAGATTTTTTAGTTCTTAGCACCTTTTTCTGTAATACAAACATTGTAGAAGAAATTATTCAATTGTATGATTTTTTTTATTTTAATTTTACCTTTTGCCGGACGGGGATTCGAGCAGCGGACCACACAGTTTGTAAGGATCAAAGAAGTAGCTGATCAATTGCCCAAGGAAAAATAAAATGTTAATTTTGTAATAACAAGCAACAACCACCAACTTAATTCAATATCGCTCCCTGTTAAATAGCGCTCCAAGCTACTAAACACATATATGTTTATAGGCTATTTCTAAATTAATATATGTTTGCATCCAAGCATATTATATTTAAAAACATTTTATGTCCCAAACATAATATGTTCTAACATATTAACATATATGTCCCAAACATGTTATGCTAGTTTATGAACATTATATGCTTGCACTCAATAATATTGTGTTTAAAAATTTGTGTTCCAAACATATAATGTTTATAGCCAAACATATGAAAAACAGTCTTTCTCAACCGTGTAGATTTTCTTTGGTATAATTGCCATTTTATATGTAAAATTTGGACAATTTTTATGTGGTTATTATTTGTACAAAAAATGTAAGAAATACAATGAACTCCAAATAAATTTGTATAGCATTTATTTTCTTTGTTACTTTATTCTTTACATTTAAAAATACTTTTTCCTCTAGTCTCCTTTGCTTTGCTTCTGAGCATACAAAACATTATTTTAACATTTAATAAAAGATCTTCTCAATCTAAATATTTTCAATAAATAATTTTTCTTATGCAAAAAAAAAACAAATATGTTTTCTTCATTGGTGACCCGCGAGAATTTGAGAACAAAGTCTGAAAAATGTACGAAAATTCAATAATTTCACGAGTTGCTATAAAAGTTCCGCCGTTTTGGAAGGCGAATCCAAAATTATGGTTTAGCCATATGGAGAGTTAATTTATTAATCCTTAAATGCACTAGAACGCCGATTCCCCTCCCCCTCCCCCCAAAAAGATATAGCACATTTTTTAAGTTTTTTTTTTAATATACAGTGCGCATTAAACTAAGTTTGTGTTTACAAATAAAAATTGTGGCAGAACATAGGGAATGGAGATATTTTTACACTATACCAATTTTTTTACAAATATTCCTTTTATTTCTGCAAAAAATTAATTATTCTCCAAATTGTAGGCTTTTGAATTTTTGGGCAAAATTTAATTTCAAATTTCTTTCAATTTTGGTTTTAGTTTACACAGCAGTACTATAAACTGCGTTATGATGTTTTAAATGCAACAAACTTTCGTAGAATTCGGTAAAAATTTCAAGACGTAAGAGATTTTTCTGGTTGTATCTTAAAAGATACAGTGCGCATTTAAGGGTTAACGCTGAAATTTCTCAAGATTCCACGAAATACCATAGGCTGGTTTGATCGATAGAAAATAACATCATGAATGCGGTACGCAACTTTATCGAGAATCCTCCAGAGCGAGATTTGTACAATTCCCTGAAAAACGCTCGGCTTGCTGTGTTTCAAGATTCAGAAGAAAAACGTCTGCAGAAGCTTATGGAAAATGTGGATTTGTCCGATAGAAAGCCTTCAGCGATTCTGCGCGACATGCACCAACTATCATCTAGAATGGTATCCGTAGAAATTCTACGATTTTTATGGTTCCAAAGGTTGCCCGTAACGATAAAAGCTGTTTTTTCGTGAGTACTGACAATATGGATAAACTAGCGGTAATGGCAGATAAAACAAACGACCATCTCGGAAATGCATCGATAAGTCAAGTAAGTAAATCTGACCCAGGATCAAGATTAGATAACCCATCCGTGTGTACTGACAACTTGGATAAACTAGCGGTCATGGCAGATAAAACAAACGACCATCTCTGAAATGCAGCGATCAATCAAGTAAGTAAATCTGACCCAGGATCAAGATTAGATAACCTTGAAAATTAATGAAATAATACGAAAAGTTGACGTGCTACGAACAACACAACACAACGTAATCGTGATACATCCAAAAAAACGTAGAGAAAGTAAAACTCGGTCCCATTTTGAAACAAATGATGGACGAAAGTATCGGTATAAATGACACTGTCATAGATTTTGCATCCTTTATCCCACGCAACTTATGAATTAACAATAACTTTGGAATCACACTATTATTTGGGCGAAAATACAATGAGGGGAAAAGTAGTGTAACACCAAGGCAACATATTTTTTGCGAAACGAAAACGCACTTTTTTAAAAAATAGTTTACATGCCATTTTGTGAGATCGTCACGTGCTGGTAAACGAGAGACTTTATTAGCTTTTCACTAGGGCAGTCATTCGGGATTGATTTGTATAAACCTCGGGATTCGGAATTTCAAAATTTTGAATCCCGAGATTTTATGGATATCTCGAAATTTCCGGAATTCTTAAAATATTCTGAGTAATAACAATCTGCATGATCAAAAAATTGTAAATTGCAAATTTGGTTTGATTCAATATTATTAACAAAAAAACGTAAAAGCAGAACATAAGAGTAAAATTTAATTTCAAATTGCTACATATGAGTAAAAAACAATTTCAAATTGCTACTCAACAAAAATTATAACACAAAAATAACTTAAAAAGCTATTTCATATTGCTTTCGTACTCAACAAAAGATTTTAAGGATTTTCTTTTATACTTCATCGTTTAGAGTAACCTCTTAAAAATATAAAGGCATCCTAAGTTTCACCGGATATACGGGATCCTATCTTATTGCAGATGAAAAACATATCTCACAGTCGACACTGGTTTAAGAGTGGTTAATACTGAATGAAGACACCAATTTATTGATAAAAAATCATAAAATGCTGCAAATTTAACAAATTTAGATTATTTGTTCGGGAACCCGAAAAATCCTGGGATTCAAAATAAAAAAATTCCGAATAACAGCCCTACTATTCACACATTGTGAAGTACATTTTCTTAATATATCAAATAATGTTTTTTACATAAAAGTGAAAATATTAATATCACTATTTGATATTAGAACTTATATTGCGTATTTCATCTTTGTAAAGCTAATTAAATATATACTAATATCGATTTGTTTTTTCTATAGTGTTTCTAAGTGCAATAAAGCAATGACGGGAGTACAGTTATATCTCTTTTTTAATTACGGAAATTCACTTGTAGGTCCTTCTCAAGGTGCACAACTATAAACGTATGAATACATACTTCCATCTATCTTTATGTGTATATACATATACCATAAATGTGTCAGAGATAGTGTCGCCATTAGTCGATGGGAAAAAGTGCGTGTAAATGCTCACCTACTGTACAATAGCCAATAAATTTATCAATTTTTCTATTCTTGTTGTTTTTGACCTTCAGCGAGGGTATAGAAGGTATGCCCATCTACAAACCCACACTCAAATGCCTTTTGCCTGACCTTCCTATTTTACATTGTAGAACATATATTTATGTGTGTCGGCCATTTTCATAATGACTGAAAACGGCCGGCCGAATACATACGTTACACGCATTTCCTTCGTTTACACATTAAACGACGACAGATGTTTCGAAAATACATGGTAGTTGTACACATAAAAATGCCCTTAATATTTTCCCACTAAGACTGTACTTCAGCATGGTTCGAAAGCCGCTTCTTACAAAAAAATCCCTTTATTTTTATCTACTGCTGCTACGCTGCTGCTGTTTTCGATGACGCTGTCATTAAAATGGCAGCAGAAATTGCAATCATACCGTTTGACGATAGAACATAAAATGAAATTGTTTATGCGAGTGTGTTGGTAGAAACACACATGTATACAAAATCATACATGCATGAATAAAATTTGAATAGACTCGTATAAAAAAAGACACCACCGCTTGTTTTATTCACCACCCGCCATTTCCTCTGATGGAGTGAGTGATGATAATGGTGATTTAATTTTATGGTGTATTGGTGAGCTAATTTTCCCTTTAGGTCATCGATATTGATTTCAATGTGTGTATGTATAAGCTTTTCCCTCAAATTATTCTCAAGTTCTCTGACATGATTAAATTGTACAAGTACGTACACTATGCTACAAACATTTTCTTTATATGACTTTCACGACCTTTAAATTTGATTTTAGCAAACTGAAAAGTATTTTGAAAGATAATGGTTTCGCGTTTTACAAAAGTCAATATTTATATTATAAATATTTACAGTGAAATCTCTCAAATTTTAACACTCTGAAAAGTGGACAATTTTCGCGAGACGTGCTATATTATCATATTAAAATTAACCTCTTATAAGTGGACACCTCGCAAATGTGGGCAAAATTCAGGCGACCGTGGGTATCCACTTCTGAGATGTTTCACTGTATTTTGTATAAATTAGGGGTTAACCTTTATTGATTATTGTTCCTTAGACTCCGGTACAAACTGGTTGAAAAATTCCTACATAATGAAACATTGGCATCGCGAGTAATGTTTGATGAGATTTGATAGAAATAAATCCTCCATAATTTATATATACGATACTATTGGAAATGTGTATACAAGAAATACTGGTCATGTGTGCAAAATTGCGTACTGATAATCAGAGTTACCTGGGTAGCGTTTTTATTTATTTTCCCAGAGAGAGGTCGCCATTAAAGAATTAATATACAGCATCTATTTATATATTTATCGTTTCATAATAATAATAATAACTCTGAATTGACTAAAAATATAGTAAAATGTATTTTAGTAAATTCCAAATTAATTTCATATTATTTATTTCCAAAAAACTGCCACAAGCACTGGGGGAAATTGTCCAGTGTCAATATACACAGATTAGGCCAACTAAGTTTTAGTAAGCACATACAAAACGTGTATACATTTCTAAAGGATATATATTAAACAATTTACGTATAACTTTAGCATTCGAAAGTATGTCGTTAATTTCAAAATTAGTTGGTTTGAATTAACCCATTCTCTGCCATTGTACTCGCTTGAGTACAAAAAATTGGCAACATTTAATCTCGCAGAACCTTATTTATAAATGAAACTAGGCAACGTTTCTATTTGTTTTTTATATTTTTTAACTGAAGTTAAGTGTAAATATATAAATGAATTATTTTTTTATTTTAAATGGTCTTGGCTTGTAATGGGTTAAAAGGAGTGTATAGGCTAAAAGTTGATTGAAGAGGATTAGTTCAATATGATTAGTTTTTTTCTTACTTGTATTGATTTTTGTTTCTGATCATTAAATGCAGCTCCGAGTCCTATCGCCCGGAAAAATATATACGTAACATAGGTCATATATGACATAACAACAACATAAAAAAGTATTAGTACACATTTTGATCCTATTCTAATACCTACAACTTTGAAGTTGTTTCCTCTTTCGATTAAAAAAATGCATAGTCCTTTTTGTGTTTTTAATTTTGTTTTATTTAAATACTTTTTGTTTGTATTTTTTCTTCTTTTTTATAGCTACAGATATAACGTCTAATGCTTAATTAATGGTTTTGTGTTTACTTTTTGTATTTTTTTCTTTTTTATAATTGTTTATGTTTAAATTATACATACTTTTTAAATAATATATAAAAAAAGACGACTTAAAAATATATATATAGAGCGAAAAAGAGAAAATCTTTTTATGATTTCTGCCTTTCTTTTGTCAAATAAACATTATTTTCTTTGTAAAAAAAACAGGGTGAAACACATTCATACACTTTACAAATTAAATAAGAAATAAAAAAATATTTCTTAACGTAAAATTGTCGTTGGTGTACAATAGAAACTGACCAATACTATTTCGATCTTTTAGTCGAAATTGTAACTCAAATGTTATTTTGTTTATTTGTTTTTGTTTTAACCTTTGAATTGGAAGTTCGTTAAAAAACCTCAAAAGAAATGCATTTGGCAGTTTATACAATACAGCAACGATAATATTGTATATATTGTTTAAAATTTTTGTTTCTTTGTTTATTCTCTTAGTGTGTTTTCGGTTTTGTTGTTGAATTTCTTCTTTTGTTTGCAATAAATTTAAGTGTTTTTGACTACTACATTAACATTACGCTTGATCATCAGAACCCGAACCATCATCATTTTCATCATCGTCTGAAAAAGAGAAAAACAAGAATATTTTGTTAGAAATTGTTGATGGAATTCTGCTCAGAATAAAAATTCTTTATGATTGCGAAAACTTACCTTCGCATTCTATATCGTCTTCTTCACCATCGTATTGGATATCATATTCATCACTTCCGATATCACTGTCTCCTTCATTGCCTTCTTCTTCATCTATGACTTCCTCTTCGTCTATGGCATCTTCATCATCTGAATCATCTACAGGCTTATCTTTTTTGGCTTTCTTAGAATCTGAATTTTTAGCCTATAAAAATATTAGTAATTTTGCAAATTAATAGTATTCTCTTAATATAAAATACGTGTATCTAATTATTCTCTAGTAAATTCAATCATGAGAGAGAGAGAGGGATTAGAGGGGACCGTATAAAATGTTAGCAGTCTCTAATACTGTTTACACAAAAACTGTACTTCCATTGACAGTTGAAAGATTAACAACGATACACTCTGTCATTAACAGCAGCAGTCATTATAACATTCTCGAACACACACTCACACATAATAGCCTGTCTGTTAATGCCTGTGAAAATATTAAGGGTGATTTAACGGGTGGAAGCGAATGCACTATCATCTGACTATTTTGTATTGCTTCTCTGTTCGACAATATTCATTCATTTGAAAACGAGGTAACATACATAGATTGCAAATTTCACAAAAGGCATAAGAAGAAAATATGATAACAAAACACAAAGAAACAAATTGAAAAAGGAAATGAAAAATAGCACAAGAGAGAAATGTCATTACAAGTATATAGGGCGACGTTGCAGACACCGGTTTTATATATAGAATCTATATATAAAGTATGACGTTGACGAAGGCATCAACTTCTCTATTGCACATTGTACGGTCTGTCGTCGCCGGCAGCAGAATTTGGTGTTATCACTATATTGTGAGCATGTGTTGTGTTATTGCAACAAAAAACAAAAAATGGGCAAAGACAATTTGAAATTGGGAGAGCGATTTAATTCAAGAGAGTTATAATCGACAGATATGAGGCACAAATTGTACTGCCTTTTCCTGAAATTTTGGTTTGTTATGATTGACACTAAATTTCTACACCAGGATCACTTGAGAAAAAGAGTTTACACAAAGTAAATACAAAATATATTTACGAAATATTGCATTTAAAAATAATAAAATGCAAAATAATCAGAAGCCAAACTAGCATATTAATAACATTTAATGTTTTTAATTGAGGAATAATTTTAATATAAGACGTTTATCCAAATTGGTTTTCTGATAATGAAGCAATCAACTTTACATGAAATTGCAACAATTTTTTTTTCTTTTTATAAGAATTTAATCTATAATATGTATCAATAATGTTAATTATTATATATATAGTTTGCTTGGCAATATTATCGGAAAAATCCCATAATTAATTATGTACCAAAAACGTACAGTTATAGCCACTTTGAAAAATAAGTGAGAGAGAACCATATTTTTTCTTGTAAATGAAATACAAACAAACACATGGTTTTCTTTCACCTTATATTGCTCTCGATTTTGTTGGTGTCTCTCTAAAACACAACTGTTGTTTTGCTGTGATTGTTGTTCACACAAACACATAGCCAGCGACTAACCAACAATAGGCGCAATCACATATTTGAAATCGCCAAGAGGGAATTTAAGGAAATTACTAATTCAGTTTTTCAAGTTTTGTTTTGGACCCATGTGTACTATGCCGTAGGTGTTTGTGTGTTTTCCTATGTATGCGATATACGATGAGATATTATATGAAAACAAACAAGTGAATAAAACTAGCAAACACAAGAGGAAAATAACCTCAGCGTCTTATGCTGTATTCACCTATTTTACTGCTAGAGACTGTACGCAGTGTCGGAGTTGAAAGCTTTATTAGCGATTCATTGTATATATATAAATCGCTTTGTAATTCATTATTATATGTAGTTCGATAATTCCTTATTTAAGGTAGCCTATATTTATACGAACTTTGTTTATAATTGTAAAGTATTAACAGTTGATTTAGAGCAATGATGTCTGTTTGGATAGGAATCTTACATATTAATCTACACGTGTTAACGACCTACAGCATTCACAGATATTCTACCACATTCAAGTTAGGCCTGTATGGTAGACCAATTAAATTTGGGGAAAGGAATAATAAACTTATTATAAATAGCAAGACAAGTTGAATAAGAAAACAGAATAGAAATATTAATATGTAATAATCTCGACAGACAGACTAACTAACCAACCGGCCGGTGCGATTCCATTTCTTCTACAATTTTTCAATGTATTTGTATTGTGCTTGAGGTTGTTCTCATTTAATGTTTTTCTGCTTTTTTGTATCTGTGTGTGTTTTTGAGAACAGTGATTGTTTTATGTATTTGACAATGATTGTTTTTATGTACATAATCAAATGCGACAGCATGTGTGTATTTTACTCATATACAAATGTAAAATATAATTTGCAATGAATGAATTTCAAACACGCTGCATCATTCGAAATATTTACACATATACAACACGAAATGCATTGAAAATACAAAGTGAATTGTGAATTTTTGAGTCATATAGACGCATTCAAACGTTCATTTAAACCTCCCACCTATCCATAGCTATTGAACGAACATTTGAAAATGTGAAGGCCTTTTAGGGTACTTTCATTTTCTAAAAAGAAATAATACGTTTGCAGGATTACATTTAAAATAAACGCTAGTATCCTAGTGGTTGATTTAGTATTTTATAGACAAAAATTATGTATTCTCAACCCATCCGCCTTTTAAGATGTTTTTAAAGGAAGCCCATACTAAGGATGGTGATGTGATATGAGAGAGTAGTAGTATGATATGAAAATGCGCGCGCTTACGACAAATATTCTGTGGGTGACTGTTCTTCTTCTTGATTGAAATCTCGTTTAAGACTACCTTCTTGCATGGTTTTTTTCTATACCTATAACATCTACACCCCAAATTCTAGAATGTTATCAGGCCACAATAGCAAGTAATTAGAATTTGTATTGATTATATTAGACTGAAACCAGCACCCCATTATATAGAAGAAACCAAAATTATACTCGTATCACTTTTATAACGTCTTGAAAATATTCACATTTGAACATTTATAAATCTATACATTGAAATACAAATACCACTTACTTCTGCAGGCCGTTTTGTTCCTTTAACTGGTTCTTTAGCGGGTGCGGCATCATCATTTGCTCCATCCTTTGACGCTGTTCCATTGTCAGCCGCCGCTGGTTTGCTATCTGCAGGTTTCTTTGATTTTAAATCATCTTTGACTGCATCGGCGGCAACTTTCTCGATGGCAACATCACCGTTATTTTGTTGTTCTGTGGCGGCAGACATGTTTGTGTTTTTATTTGTTTGGTATTTTTAATAATTTAAGTTGTTGTGTGTTTTTTTTTTTTAACTTATATAACTTTGGTTATATAAATTTAATTTGTTTAGTTTTCACTTTATAAATTGTAATTTTATTACAAAAATTTACAATTTTATTTTGAAATATTTTTAATTTTCTTTCTATTCAAAATCACTTCCTTGCACTGAGAACCGTACCCAACGAGCAACACAGACACACTGTTTCACTTTGCGCTAGCGGTGTGTATTTAAGTATTAAAATACTTATTCTTCCGAGTGTGTGCGGTTTCAGCAAGCCAAGTATTTGCCTCTCTATCCCTCTAACGTTAGCACACCACGACGGCTAGTGTTCTTCAACTGAAGCTAGTAACGTGTGGTATCTGTTAGGTAGCAGTGAGTGGCTGACTAAATGTACTCTCGAAATGTTTGCAATCTGTTTCAGCTTTTATTATGTGGCTATATGCTCATGCAAAAACAATCGTCTTCGGTTCAGAGAAAAATGCCTGCCTGCCTGACTTTTTAGGTAGAAAACAATATGTGAATGCTAGTGAAATAGAATGATTTTCAACCACCAAGAGATGTGTACCCGTTGGATGTCCGTACTCGACTGAAGGCGTCTATTTTGATGCAAACTCAATGTTGACGGTAACGAATTGCTTGAGATTTCAAAGTCTTTTAGGTTGTAGGGGTTTTGACCTCAATTCCGCTGGAACTAGTGTTCCAAATTTCTCTCAAAGGGTCTCAATTGATGCAGTAAAATCTCCTCTTTATTTTGATATAACTTTTGTCTACCTCTGATCAATTTGGAATCAGAAAATCCCCGGCCAAGTGGGGTTCTTGAGTATTCCCATACAAATTTTGCTAGGGTTCCATGAGTACAGTTGGCTCACAGATTCAAAATGATGTTTGGCGGTAAATTTGAAAATTGTATTGACGTTAAATTTACACATTCACAGAACGGCCGGCTAGCAGTCATAGAGAGAAGGTGGTTTGTTGGTCCGAATGTCTGACTGTAGGTCGGTTGGTTATACTTGTAATTGGTAAATGTTTGTCATTTTGGTGTACGACAATGACGCTGGGGCTACACATTCGTTAATCTATCTGTTCATTCTGGTTAAAATGTAGGGCTACTTTTCTATTGGGGTTCAATCGGCTGTATTTTTTGTCATTATAGTTAGATGTATTGATGAATTATTGTCCAAACTACTATAACGATTTTTGAAAATCTAAAAACATTTAAATATGCGGATTTGATTCATTCTTTCAACATTTGTATAATAATCTCTCAGCACTCTGTTGAGTATATGTTAGTTTCTCAAATTCTATCAAATGCATGCCTACAGAATATGAATCCCTATGTTGACTACCAGATGCAATGTAATATAGTGATGATAATACCGGCAAAATAATATTGCAGCAAGCTTGTATGTCGATCCATTAAGAAACATTACCACAAGAGCTTCTGTTGTCCGGTGCGCTCATTTGCGCTGTGTCATTATCTTTAATCGTATTGCTTGGTATTAGTTGAAATCGTGGTAAGCTCTCTATGAGCTTTATCGCATCGGTAACCACCAATCACAGCAATAAGCGATTAAATTAATATACCAACATATGACATTCAGTGTATTTTTGAGCTTGTAAAAACACATTATTTGTATTATAATTTTGTTTTCGTATACAGTTTCGTTCAAAAGTGAGAAAACATTTCAAGTTGCTAACACAATGACCAAGAAATAAATAAAGGGAAGATAACAGGTTTTATTGAAAAAATAAGTGCTATGAATTTAATTAACAAAATTTTTATATTGTCGTTTAAGTTATATTTGCGTGCATTGTGCTTTAAAATCGGGCACCCTTAGAAAGACAACGTACATTTCGATAGCCAATTTAAATTTATTTCAGTTCATGAAAATTGATTTTTTTATATAATTTCCTTTTCGCTTACTTTAATGACACGAATTAAAAAGTTTTATACAAATGAAATACAACAAAGGTATAAAAATTGTCGTATGCATATGATATTGTTATTATGGTGTCAGACAAAATTCTGAACACGATCTCTGAGGCTTTACAATTTCTATCCGAATGGGCAAGGAACCGAGGTTTGGTTGATAAGCCAAAGAAAACGGAGCTAGTGTCTTAGACTCCTAAACTGGCTAAAAATATAGTTGGTCTAATCAAGACCTACGTGACACTGTATGCGCGCCAAAAGCTGGTTGGGGAATGAAGGCCCGCCTCTTTCACTGGCTGTTTACAACAATTATGAGACCAGTAATGGATACCACGTAGACCATAACTAACCATCGGGAGCCACCGTGGTGCAATGGTTAGCATGCCCGCCTTGCATACACAAGGTCGTGGGTTCGATTCCTGCTACGACCGAACACCAAAAAGTTTTTCAGCGGTGGATTTTCCCACCTCAGTAATGCTGGTGACATTTCTGAGGGTTTCAAAGCTTCTCTAAGTGGTTTCACTGCAATGTGGAACGACGTTCGGACTCGGCTATAAAAAGGAGGTCCCTTGTCATTGAGCTTATCATGGAATCGGGCAGCAGTCAGTGATAAGAGAGAAGTTCACCAATGTGGTATCACAATGGACTGAATAGTCTAAGTGAGCCTGATACATCGGGCTGCCACCTAACCTAACCATCGGAATTGTATACAGAATAAACAGGTCAACTCTTATTTATATGACTGGTGCAATGAAAACAGTGGCCAACTCTGGAGGAATTGATGGGAGTCTGCCCACTGGATCGGCATGTCAGGAAAACGGCTCAGGTGATACTCATGAGACTGGGGGAAGATATGAGTACAGACTATATAGCTACTCGGCATGTATATGAGGGCAAGATGAAATCGGTTATACCAAGTATAGAGGATTGGGGAGAAAAGCTCATACATTTTGAAGATCTGAACATTCGTACAGATAGATCGGAAGTGGTTGAGGGCACTGGCAGTGGTATTTACTGCGAAGAGTTGGGGATTAGAGAGTCATATAAGATCGACAGCGGATGCAGAATTTTTCAGACGATATTCAGAAGTGATGTCAGCTTCTTCATCGACAGTCGGGTAACAATAAAGGCCTTGGATAAACCGAATATAAGGTCGATGGTATGCAACCGCTATCGTAGAGCTTAGAGCTCTCACTAAAGAGCATAATATCACTGTGCTGAATACCTGGACTTTACGGAATAATCGATAATGGGAGGGTAGATGCGCTGGCTAAATAAGGCACACGCAGCGCGAATAACATCGTTATGGATGGGGTTTCCCACTATCTTTATACATTTACAGAGTCAATGTCAAAGGCCGTTGGGAGAGAGGATTTGAGATTAATAGCCATCTTAAGAGGACATAACATCCTTGGACCCGTAGGCTACGGAACACTCCTACCATTTTCTGTCCGGCATTATGATTTAGAAGAAAAAAACTACCAGATTCATTTTTCTTTCAAGATGATGTACGTAACTGTAACGTAAAGAGTATACATGCTTTCACCAAGGCTTCCGGATGTAAGACATAGTTTATCGACTTTTTGAGAAGAAAAAAATTTATATCTCAAAAATGCGATGGAGGACATAGTTTATCGACTTTTTGAGAAGAAAAAATTTTATATCACAAAAATGCGTCTTCTAGGCTTAGCAAAATTCGCATTTTTATTAAAGGACATGAAACTTTGTCCTCACGACAATATTTTTCTAAGTGCATACTTTTTAAACCTCTTTAGCAATGGCCATCCTCGTTAATCCGTCTTTTGCAGTTGGTAAATTAGGTCAACGTGCGTTGACAACATTTTTACTGTACTTCCTGGAAAAATGCATGCAAGGTAGGTAGCTGAGAGTAAAGGACTTTAAAAATACTGTATAGGATTTATAGAAGGTGATTTTCCGTAGTAGATTTTGTTTTCAGCAAAAACAAAATATCAATATGTCCGAAATATTACAAGGATTTTAGACGCAATGTACTTTGTAGCGCAAAGATAATAGACAATTTCTTAACACTGTCATAAAACATACCCTTATTTTACTAACAGGATAATCTACATAAAACATAACCCAAACTAGGTAAATGTCTGGTAGATATGCAAAATATGTTTGTCTCTTATGAAAGGACATTTAATGATGAAAAACGCAATGAAAAACCTAGACAGTTCTAAAGATTTTCTTTGGTTCTAAAAAAATCTTAACATAAGGTTTTCTTCATCATGGTATAGCAAAGCCTCAAAGGAACGTAATAGATAAAAGAGGAATTACGTTGTTTACATTCCTGGTATTATATTTTCTAGGAAAAATTATCTTATTTGAACTTTTGGTTTCAAGGATTTTTCCATACTTTCTTATTTCAAAAATATTTCAGTGTCCAATTTCATTGAAAGATGATTGTCAAGACTGCATTTCAATGGTAACGTACGTTGTTCTCAAATTTTAACATAAAAAAGGAAATTTTCTTTGTCATTTCCTCAATTTTAAATTAATTTTTTCAAGTTATAATCATTTCTTTTCTAGAAAGTTTACGCGTGCATTCAGTATACTACAAAAGACCTTTAGCGAATAAGTTTGTTAAATACTTTCTCAAAATATTAAAATAGCTTGCGAAAGTTATTGTACCATAAAAACTTAAATCGGTTCAAAACTGTATACACAAAAGGTATTAAATCATTCGCGGGGGTACTACGGTACTAACCATGGTAAAAAAGTAATGTAGTACTGCATTTTTCCATCCCTGCTGGGGACTCTAAAAATAATCACCCGTAGAAAATAGACAACGATTTTTTATAGCCGATTTAAATTTATTTTAGCCAAATGTGAGAAATTTTTTCTTATTTTAATTATTTTTTGCTTACTGTAATGACGTGAACAAAAAATGAGAAAAAAAAAGTTTTATACAAATTAAGTACATAATTTTACTAAATATGAAAATAGTTCATATTTTCCTAAAAGGGGTGAAGTTGGCTGAAATTGAGTTCATAATTTTCTCAAATGAGTAAAATTTACTTAAATTGAGTCTGTCTAGAACTTCATATAGTGCTAAAGACATTTTAACAATTTTTGATTCAAATTTTTTTCATCCAAATTTTAAAATTGTATTAAAAACAGAGCAAAAAATATTATTTGTAATAAATTTTCTTCAACTTGACAAAACATTATTATCATGTTGCAATTACTAAAAGGGCTTGCATTACAATATAAGTAAACGAATAGACAATTTATGCGCTTAATTAAAGCTTTATTTATTTGCCTTGATAACAAACATAACTAACAACAAACATTTCCTTTCCGTGAAAAACCAAGGTTTATATAAGCCCAAGGACTTAAATCGGGAGATGAGTCTATATGGATGCTATGCCAAAAACATGCACCGATACACACCAAATTCAGAACACCTAATTGTGGTTCTGAAAAAATCTGTAGAATCTAGACCCCAACTCGGAGATCGGGTTTATAAGGGGGATATATCAAAATCTGTACCGACACAATATATTCCAAAAATCTATTTATGGTCCTAAAAAAAAACTTAAAATTTAAAATTTCAGGCAAATTTATAAAAACTATGGTTTCTAGAAACTCAAGAAGTAAAATCGTGAGATCGGTCTATATGGGGGCTATAGCAAATCATAAACCGATACACACCATATTCGGCACAACTATTTGTGGTCCTAAAATACATCTAGATTTCAAATTTCAGGCAAATAAGATAAAAACTAGAGGCCACAAGTTCAAGAAGTAAAATCGGGAGATCGGTCTTTATGGGAGATATACCAAAACATGGACCGATACAACCCATTTTCGGCACATTTATTGGTGGTCCTAAAATAAATCTAGATTTCTAATTTCATGCAAATCGGGCAGAAAATACAGTTTCTAGATGCCCAAGAAGTAAAATCGGGAACTCCGTCTATATGGGGGACTATACCAAAATATGGACCGATAGGCACCATTTTCGGCACACATATTTGTGTTCCAAATATACCTCGGCACACCTATTTGTGGTCCTAAAATACATCTAGATTTCAAATTTCAGGCAAATAAGATATAAACTAGAGGCCACAAGTTCAAGAAGTAAAATCGGGAGATCGGTCTTTATGGGAGATATACCAAAACATGGACCGATACAACCCATTTTCATAACATTTATTGGTGGTCCTAAAATAAATCTAGATTTCTAATTTCATGCAAATCGGGCAGAAAATACAGTTTCTAGATGCCCAAGAAGTAAAATCGGGAACTCCGTCTATATGGGGGACTATACCAAAATATGGACCGATAGGCACCATTTTCGGCACACATATTTGTGTTCCAAAAATACCTCTAGATTTCCAATTTCAAGCAAATCGAATAGAAAATACGGTTTCAAGAAGCCAAATAACCCAAATAGGGGGGTCGGTTTAAATGGGAGCTATATCAATACCTGGACCAATATAGCCCATCTTCGAATTTGACCTGCCTGCAAACAAAAACCGACTCTGTGCCAAATTGCAGGACAATAGCGCCATTATTGAAAGCTGTAGCGTGATAACAACAGACGGACGGAATTTCTCCCTGATCAAGAATATATATACTTTATATAGTCGGAAATCGATATTTCGATGTGTTACAAACGGAATGGCAAACTTATTATACCCCCATCATTATTCTATGGTGGTGGGTATAAAAATGTATTCATTTCAGTGTACGTATACATTTTTTATTCACCCTTTATAGGTTTATAGATTTTTTTGTTTTCAATACTTTCCATATACAAATGAGAACACGTGTCGTGTTATCACAGTTTTACTCTACACTGTTTATATGTAATGTGTGTTATACACTTTCTGTAGTAGTGGGTCGGTGGCCGCTTGACTGATTCTCCCATATCATTCATTGTTTTCTTCGTAGTAACTTGAAGTGTGGCAATTAAAATATGTCGGTGGATCTGGTCTAGTGTAGCTCAAATGATAGCAGGGAAAGGGATGTTAGTACAGTTCAGGTGCACGTTTATTTCAACTCTTCTATAGATGTTTGTATGGCTGCATACAAGCTCATAAATACATGCAGTACCTATTGTGTTGCGTTGGTTTGTTTTATTGTAAATTGTTCGGCGGATCAAAGTAATATATTCGGTATGAGCGGTTGTACGGAATTACAGCCGAATATGTTAATTTTTGTGTAGAATCTAAATTTGTAATTTTAATTTTTAAATTGTATGCACAATACATTTATTTTGATTATTTTTAGAATTATTTTTATATATATTTTATTTTAACACTGAAATAAATTAATATTTTATTCTGTAGGTATGTAATACGCTATCAGCGTTACTACATAGACAAAATATCACTTATTAATTAAAATATTAGTTGAATTTGAAAAATATATTAAATTAAAAAAAAAAAAAGATTTATATAATTTTTTGAGCTTAATAAACCTAGCATAAAAATGGGTTTTGTTCTAAAGGCACATCTTTAAAAGGAGCTCGAAAAGTGTCCTCCCAAAGATGTTCTTTATTTGAACTAAACAGGAAGTTCTTTTAATTCAAATTATAAATCCATTCACGTTAATACATGCGTTGATGTAAAGGTTGATATTTTTCACTTTAAAGCACTCTAGCAAAACTGTTGCTTTCAAATAGAAAATTCAACTCTTCAATCAACGGTCGTCATAACGCATGGTATGTAACTCAACCTTTAGAATGCTTTAAAAATCATAAACAATTATAAAAAAATATTTGTAAAAATATCACAGAATTTTTAATTCACATCCAAAAGACTGAATTTGGACATACCTTCAGAAGTGATGCGAATTCGGTGCAACGGCTGTTTAAATGGTGAACATCTGTTCTGTGTTAAATTCATCGCTTCTGCGTCAATTTTGTACCACTTCCGGATCTAAAAAGAACGTTTTCACTACATTTTTGGCGATTTTTTTTACTGAACTAAATTAGTTCTATTTTAAAATTAATTTTTCAACTGGCATTGGTGATTGATATTGTCATTGCCGTGATTGAAGAAGTTTCAATTAAAAATTAATCTCCTCATTGTAATTTGAAATTGTTATTATATCATGCAAATGGTATAAAAATATGTATTAGCGATTCTATGTTTTGAGGAATACGAATTTAGTAAATACACTCAAAACACCGTCTGCTTCACTAAAGCCAATTGAACTTTATTTTAGTTCATGGAATTATTGTGTTTCTTTTACTCTAATATTTTTTTGCGTAATTAATTTAAATGAAATAAAAAAAGGAAAAAATTATACACAAATGAAGTATAAAGATTTACTAAATTCGTACTTCTTACAATATACTTCATTACTTCTTTAAATTTGTAAGGCACTAAAGACATTCTTTCAATTTTGAACTCCAATTTCTTTCCTTCAAACTACAAAATTTTCTTTAACAAATAAACAAATTAATTATTTACAATAGTTTTTTTTTTTTTTTGAATTTGTCAAAAATTATTTACTTATTTTTGTGATATCAGCGTTTGTGTACCTTTGGGAAATGTATCAAATCTCTAATCAGTTCTGATAATCGCTATGCCACTTAGACTATTCAGTCCATTATGATACCACAGTGGTGAACTGCTCTCTTATCACTGAGTGCTGCCCGATTCCATGTTAAGCTCAATGACACGGGACCTCCTTTTTATAGCCGAGTCCGAACGGCGTTCCACATTGCAGTGAAACCACTTAGAGAAGCTTTGAAACAGTCAGAAATGCCACCAGCATTACTGAGGTGGGATAATCCACCGCTGAAAAACTTTTTGGTGTTCGGTCGAAGCTGGAATCGAACCCACAACCTTGTGTATGCAAGGCGGGCATGCTAACCATTGCACCACGGTGGTGGGTGTTACTTAAGACACAAGTACTTATCGGGCGACTTACATATGTTGCTGTACAAACACAAATGACTCAAGCCATCCTGAAACACAATTTTCTACTTTCTTTCATTTAAATATGCGTAAATATGAAAACCTTTCCACATATCAGGTGTAAACAGATTAGGGTTGTCTTTCGGGAAAAATTTTTATAAATCCCAGGATTCGGGATTTCACAATATAAAATCCCGAAATTTTCAGGATTCTTCAGGAGGAAATTTTGCTTTTTATAGTATACCTCATGTATAATTGTTTATTAACTCAATTTGTCGGGTATGAAATCTAAGGGCCATTTGCACTGAATGAAGACTCCAATTTATTAATAAATAAGGCTCAACTGCAGTTTATGGGCCCCTCACCGAATTGCTTAAAATTAATATATGTTGTGCCATTCGGTGAGCTGATTCCAACAAAGTGACCCATACCCGGGAGAAGTACCCGGGTCTTGAGATATAGCCCTCCAAAGGGTAAAAAAAAAACTTGATATATCTCTTTTGTTTTTTGTCCAATCTAGACAAACTTGGTATCATATGAAAGCTTATTCAATGCACTTTTATACGCAATATAAAGTTAATATTTAATTGAGTTTTGGAGATATAAATAAAAAAGAAAACTTTTACCCTATTTTTTGTTATTTTCGTTATATCTCAAAAAGTCTTCGATTATACCCTAATTTTTTTTTGCACATAGATTGAAACCCTATATTCTGGCTTTTCGATTGATGTACAACATGTCTTTATAAGTCCACTTTTAGCAAAGTTATGGAGTTTTTATTCTGAGTAGAAAAAAAAATGTATTATTACTGAAATATTTTCTCCCCTTATGTTTGCGTTAGCCTACTTTGGACTCTGTCCATAGGAGAAAGTCTTAAACTTTTTATGAAACAATTTCGTTCTTTTTATGAAAATGTTTCGTACTTTTTATGAAAAATTTTCGTAGTTTTTATGAAAAATGTTCGTACTTTTTATGAAAAACTTTCGTACTTTTTTCTGAAAAATGTTCGAACTTTTAGAAAAAAATTTATAGTCGAAAGTGCATTTGGTTGTAGTTGCAAGTGTGAAAAATGACATCACTACTTTACATCTTAAGTTTTTG
Source organism: Haematobia irritans (assembly GCF_050003625.1). Taxonomy (NCBI): domain Eukaryota; kingdom Metazoa; phylum Arthropoda; class Insecta; order Diptera; family Muscidae; genus Haematobia; species Haematobia irritans. The sequence continues at coordinate 217,297,219 of NC_134398.1, read as the reverse complement.
AATAATTTTTAGTTTTATTGCTTCACTTTTATTCATAGCGCGCTATCACCCAAATGAGAAGTAGCATAGACTTGCATAAAAAATAGAATAAAGGAATGCACTCAAGCACATTATAAAAGACAATTTAATGCCGCGAACGGAAATTTTACAACTTCAATGAAACTTCTTCGTTATTTCAAAGAAAATGTTTCGTACTTTTTATGAAGAAATTTTAACGCAGAATGTTTCGTAAAATATTCGTAAAAACTTCTTCACAAAATTCATGAAATGTGAAGAAAGTTTCGTTAAAAGTACGAACTTTTTACGAAGAAAAGTTAATGTAGAATGTTTCGTAGAAGTTTCGTATATTCGTAAAATGTTCTTCGTAAAATTTACGAAAATGAATGAAAATTTCGTTATTTTAATGAAGAATTCAGGGAGAATAGTTAATGAAGAATTCTTCGTAAAATTAACGAAGAGAATTCTTTCGGTGTATAAAGACATGTAGTCCATCAATCAAACTAGGCTTTCAAGCTATGTATAAAAAATGTAGGGTATAATCGAAGACTTTTTGAGATATAATGAAAATAACAAAAAAATTGGGTAAACATTTTCTTTTTTATTTATATCTCCCAAACTAAATTAAATATTAAAAAAATATTTTTTGCCTATAAAAGTGCATTGAATAAGCTTTCATATGAATGTCTAGAATGGACAAAAAAACAAAAGATTTTTATTGACCCTTTGGAGGGCTATATCTCAAGACCCGGGTACTTCCCCCGGGAATCAGCTCACCGAATGACACAACATATATTAATTTTAAGTAATTCGGTGAGGGGCCCATAAACTGCAGTTGCTCCCGGGATTTATACCGGGTGACAGCCCTAAAACAGCAATTGGTGATATGAATAGGAACAAACATTTCTTGTTGTAATGTAATCTCAAATGTACAGTATAACAGAGCATCAACAATCACTATTATATTCGTATTCGGCTTAAAATATTCGGTCTGACACTACAAAATCAAATTTGCTTATTTCGTTCGTGTGAATGTACTACAGCTTATGTAGGAAGTGTCGTCCATGTTTTGTCCCCACCTGTAGTGACATACTCAATAATCCTTATCAGGGTAACAGAATATGAGCAATGTGAACCGTCATTGGAAATTTGGTTTGTTTACATTAAAAATCAACCAGATTTATGGTATGCATTTTTTAAATAGTGTTATTCTTTAGTTTTTGTTATACAAATTGCCTCTACTAGCACCCTACTACTGTGATAAATGAATTTACAAATTTTGTTTGAAATTGTTCATTGATTAAACAATTACGTTGCCATCTTTTTGTATGAAAATAATAGATTAACACGAAGAATGACAACAATCAGTGTGTGTGTGTGTGTGATAGAGAGAGAAAGAGAGACCGTTGGGTAGTGTTCAAGAACTCATTGCACTAAAAACGCATCACATACAGAGAGACACGTAGGATAGTTTACATGCTTTCCATCACTAATTACTGCGCTTTTTTGTACTTTAGAAAAAACATTTTCTCTTTTTTCTCGCAATAATTCACATTAAATGTCGGTACTAAGTCCGTATTATCTCTAAATATTTTTTAACGCTTACTATATATTTATATATATACAGCATGTAGTTGTATTTTTATGAAGCCCACGTGAGGAAAACGCAATGTGTAAATCACCCGATTAAAATTGTCTGAAAGTATTGTAATAGGCAATTGTGATGCATAACCATCCATGCATAATTGGTTTTTAATACATGTATTTTTTAAATATTTGTGATAATGGTCGATTCTATATAGATTTTTCTTCAAAAATTAGTGACTCAATAACCAAGCTTCAAAAATACATTCGTAATTTTATACTTATACAAAACTAAAAACAAGTAAGGAAAGTCTAAAGTCGGGCGGGGTCGACTATATTATACCCTGCACCACTTTGTTTAACCAAACTCGTCCAAAGTGTTGGGTGCTATATATAAAGGTTTATGTTCCATATACATATATTTAAATATGGCCTGTACATAATTTGTTAGTCTTCTACAAAATTTATAGACTTTAAATTTAAGTCGGCTAATGCACTAGGGTGAAACACAATGTTAGTAAAAAAACAAGTAAGGAAATTCTAAAGTCGGGCGGGCTGACTATATTATACCCTGCACCACTTTGTAGATCTAAATTTTCGATACCATATCACATCCGTCAAATGTGTTGGGGGCTATATATAAAGGTTTGTCCCAAATACATACATTTAAATATCACTCGATCTGGACAGAATTTGATAGACTTCTACAATATCTATAGACTCAAAATCTAAGTCGGCTAATGCACTAGGGTGGAACACAATGTTAGTAAAAAAATATGGGAAACATTTAAATCTGAAGCAAGTTTAAGGAAACTTCGCAAAAGTTTATTTATGATTTATCGCTCGATATATATGTATTAGAAGTTTAGGAAAATTAGAGTCATTTTTACAACTTTTCGACTAAGCAGTGGCGATTTTACAAGGAAAATGTTGGCAATGTTGACAATTTTTGTCGAAATCAGAAAAACAGATATATGGGAGCTATATCTAAATCTGAACCGATTTCAACCAAATTTGGCACGCATAGCTACAATGCTAATTCTACTCCCTGTGCAAAATTTCAACTAAATCGGAGCAAAAAATTGTCCTCTGTGGTCATCAGAGAATGGAGCCGATCCATTTTTGTCGGCGGCGGCTGACACTAAATTTTTGCCTCCGGCGGCGGCGCCTTAACGGCTAAGTCGATATAAATTTGTCCATTCAGCTGCGGACAATTATCCAATATAAAATCAATTTGAAGTTATTCGAATGGTAATGATATTAGTTGTACAACCAATACTACGAACAAATTTACTTTTCATCCAAATTTTCTATAGCTACATTTTTGCAAAATTATTATAGCAGCTTGAAAATGATTGGTTGCGTTCAAAATTTTGGTAAATATAAGACAATTATATAGAAAATTTTCTGATTTAAATTGATATTTTTAATTAATTGGCGGCTAAATTTGAGTCGAGATGAGTCGACATATTCGGCGGCGGCGTCGACTGGCAAAAAATGGTCGGCGGTGACTGAAATCGGCGGCGCAACTGGGCGGCTTCATTCTCTGGTGGTCGTATGGTCTATGGTCATGGGAGCTATATCTAAATCTGAACCGATTTCAACCAAATTTGACACACTTGACTACACTACTAATTGTACTCCTAGTGCAAAATTTCAACCAAATTGGCGTAAAACTCTGGCTTCTGGGACCGTATTAGTCCATATCGGGCGAAAGATATACATATATGGAAGCTATATCTAAATCTGAACCGATTTCAATAAAAATTGGCACACTTGACTATAGTACTAATTATTCTGCTTGTGCAAAATTTTAAGCAAATTAGAATAAAACTCTGGCTTCTGGAGCCATATAAGTCCATATCGGGCGAAATATATATATGGGAGCTATATCTAAATCTGAACCGATTTCTTCCAAAATCAATAGGGTTCTATTCTGAGCCAAAACACATACTTGTGCCAAATTTGAAGTCGATTGGACTAAAACTGCGACCTAGACTTTGGGCTATATCGACTCAGGAGCCCACCCTGAGCATTTTGCCAAAGACACCATGTGTCTATCTAGTCTCCTTCTGGGTGTTGCAAACATATGCACTAACTTATAATACCCTGTTCCACAGTGTGGCGCCGGGTATAACAACCCACGCGCAAACATATCGATTACATTGATGACAGATATTGGAAGGATGAAATACTTCTTAGTACGAATGAACTAAAATATTTTTCTATGCCAAGTGTTATACGTATGTATGATAAGCTTTCTACTCAGTGTTATCGTTTTATAAGAAATTTTACTAAATTTGAGGAAACTTGGTTTTAGTTCGGTTTTTGTTTATTTTTACGAATGCTTTGTTATCAGTGAATAACATTTTCTTGTTCAGTAGTAAATTCTTATACCCAGCGGAGAAACAAGTATTAGTAAAATACCATGCCTTATTCTAGTTAATGAACCTTTCCTAACTGCTTTCAGTTTAGGAGTTTTTTTACTGAAACAAGTAAATTTTTTTATTTCACACAAAAATTTACCTTAATGGATATAAAATGGCTAAACTAAATTGATAAACATTTTGTCCTTTAGTCTCGAAAGCACTTTTTTTCTGGGTGTAGGAGGTAAAATATACAAAGAATAATTTTTACTTTTTGAAAATTCGATCGGTAACATTTCAAAGCCTAAAAATGCTACAAAATTTTCGCAAGGCTCAGAATTACAAAAATGGTAATCACTATTGTTACAAGAGCCATTTTATATTTTGTGAAACACCAATCACAACTATCTTATTATAATTTATTTAAATAAAAACGAAAATGAAGTGCTGAAAACATACCGTGCCAGCATTTCAAAGTTACATTTCATCCTCATCGTTACCACAGACTAGTAAGTGACACTACAACAATCGCCAACTGTGATGGGGGGAACGTATCAAAAAGTACTAAATGTACATAAAAGTATTTTGCCATCATTATTTTTACAAGAGCCATTTTATATTTTTACAAGAGCCATTTTATATTATATTTTGCCATCACTATTTTTACAAGAGCTACTAGCTTGCTATAAATTATTCTAATAAATAGGAAAATGTAGTGCTGAAAACATACATAGTTATTACGCTTAAAATATTGAAAGGTATATTGGTGAACAATTTTCGACTTTCAAATTGAATAAAGTGATAGTTTTTCAGATATTTTTCCAGACACGCTGCCTCTATCAAGAATAAACACTGATAAACGCTGGAGCATCAGTCGAATATAGCAGAATTGCAACTTATAAATAAATATAATTCCTTTTTTAAGCCATTATGTTCCATGTGTTTTTATTTGTATAAATGTTATACCTGCAATCATTTATAAATTTTTATTCAATTTAATAAATATCTAAACAATCGTATTTTACTTGACCACAATGATTATTTTACAACCATCTTAAAATTCACTTTTTCTTACAGTTTGAAAGGGCTCTTATTGGCGTCTTTCTAAATTTATCTAAAAAGGCACCTTATAATTGCACTCATGCGTTAATTTTTTGTAGCAACTTGGCGTGGTACAACTTCTCTATAGTGACGGCACTTTTGTGATATACAAAACTATATCGTATACGACTGTTTCTCAGAAGCGCCGCCAATCTCAAAAAATGTTAGCAGGGAATGTGGACAAAATTTATGCGACAGTGGATGTCAACATTTGAGAGGTTTCACTGTATTATTTATACTCTACAGCAATGAATTTTAAACTAATGTTGCAGAAAATGCAGCGCGATTACAAAACCTTAACAAATTATATTCGCCACACAAAAATGTCATATTTTCCCAACCTCACCTAAAAGTTCTTGTTTCATCCATAGCATATATTGAAATGAAATGGTATTGCAAACATGCATGTAGTGAAATGTATGCTGGTAAATCATGACTAATGCTTTAATAATTACAATTTTCAAGAGATTCGTATAGAAGTGTGCTATGCATTTACTCCTACACTCTGTTATTTTGTTCTAATTTTGTTGTTGCCATCTGTTCTTTGATCTATTTCGCTCAATTGAATATGAGAGAACCACGGTACGTAGAATATCTAAATACGTTTGGTATAAAAGTATGCCTCTGTGGTGAATCCATTGAAATTAAAAATGTTAATGTTGTGCATTTGCACAATTCTATTTGTTATTTAATTTGTATTTGTATACGCTCCACCTTGTAATGCATTGAAATATTTACCAGAGAACCCACGAAAAATTCATATTAATATTTTTGATTGTCATGTGCGAGTCCATCTTGTGATATACATGACTATCTTGTATACATTTATTCAACCCCCGCCCATGGCCAAACTTTATTATTTATTTTTATTTAAAATCAATTTACTACACAAAACTGTGTATAATTCCAGTTCAACTCGTGGTTAAATATATTGGCATTGTCCTACTAAAAGACGCCTAAGTTTCTTCTCGTCGGATTCTGTGAATGCGGAAATAAGCTTCTTTAGCTATTTAGCTTCACTTCTTGTAATTCGATTGACTTTGGATTAGGGCTGTCATTCGGGATCGATTTTTAAAAATCCCGCTATTCGGGATTTCACAATATAGAATCCCGGGATTTTTTTTCGGGATTCTTTAAATATTTTAAGTAGTAACAAACAAATATTTTAAGTAATAACGAAACATTGTTGTACATTAAACCAATGTAGTTTAATTCAATTTAAAAAAACAACAACAAAAGAACATAATGCTATGTTCCCACCGACTAGTTTTCCTCATTCGTTTTTCCAAAACATTTCACCATTCACACCGGTTTGATATGTTTTAGTTTGACAGTTACCATGGAAACTAGAAATTCACATTTACTCGAAATTCACATATATGCAACCTATGTCAAAATAATTACCGCGAGCGCAAAGGGAAAACATTTTTTATGTTATTTTCACATGTCCATGTTCTTAAAAGCCTTTGTTTATTCTTTTTTTTTCTATGAAACTTATTTCAATATTTTGACATATATTTTGAATAGGGTATGTTATTCGGGGTATATTCCAAATTAGGTGGGTTCACATTCTAAAATTGACGTGTTTTGGAGGAAAACTTGTGTTTTGAACTTGTTTTTTAGTATGGCGAAAACGACTCGTTTTGAAGTGCTTATAAAGGGAAAACATTTCAAAGCCCAAAACATGCTTGGTGAGAACACCGTATAAGTGTAAATTAAAAATCAATTTTAAATTGCTATCATACTTAACGACAGTGTTACCGTTGGAAATTTTCAGAAAGTGGTAATCATCAAAAAAAGTGGCACAATTCTTTTTGAACAGTGGCACATTCTATTAATTAACTTATACAAAAAAAAAATACTTAACAAAAAAGAAAAAAAAAACAGGTATTTCCAAAAATAATATAAAAAGTAAAATGTTAGTCAAATATTTGTTATAATAATTGGGTTACATGTTTGTTTATACGCCCCTCTTTCCTATACATTGTAATGAGATCATCATTAGGAATTAATTTCTCAAGTTCCTTGGCAACAAAGTGTAGAATTGACGGAATGGAGTGACAAGTTTGTACTTTGAGTGTGTTTGTTAATTTATTTTTCATCAAAGTAAGCTTTGAAAACCTGGGTTCAGCGTAGGCACTGCTATGAGGAAAATTTAAAATATATTTTGCAAATTCATACAAATTAGTAAACAAATGTCCATTAAAATTATTTTTTATATTTCCTTCTTTCAACCAAAATTTTCCACATTTGTACTTTTAAATAGTTGGCTATAGTTGGGATCTTCAGATTTATACTCTAATATGTTAGACTTGTTTATAAAATCATCAGGCCTAAGTAATGCGGATCTAAGAATCTTTTTTAGAATGTTTGTTTCATCTGTATTGATATCAGTTATCAGTTGATATCAAAATAAATAAAAACGCCATTTCATATCGCTATCTTAAGCCTAGTACTAAGATCACGTTTTCGCACGAAAATCTGTTATACTCCATATAAAAAACGTTAGCGCGGAATAAAGGCGAAATCTTTGTTTTGGAAATTTTAAAGCACATATTTATGCAAACCTGGATTTTTCGCACGAAAAAATAGGCAGGCATATTATTTCGCATAAATAAGGTAACACCCCTGGGTTTGAGACCCTATATACGGATGTAGATGAAGATAATCGTTTTTCGCAGAAACGAACTTAGTACTAAGCATTACTCAGCAAAACACTTTAAGGATTAGATTGGATTAGGCGTATTTTCGTATACTTGTAATAATCCTTTTGACCTTCATCGATTTAAGTAAAAATATCAAGGCATGCCCGCCTTGCATACACAAGGTCGTGGGTTCGATTCCTGCTGCGACCGAACACCAAAAAGTTTTTCAGCGGTGGATTATCCCACCTCAGTAATGCTGGTGACATTTCTGAGGATTTCAAAGCTTCTCTAAGTGGTTTCACTGCAATGAGGAACGCCGTTCGGACTCGGCTATAAAAAGGAGGTCCCTTGTCATTGAGCTTAACATGGAATCGGGCAGCACTCAGTGATAAGAGAGAAGTTCACCAATGTGGTATGACAATGGACTGAATAGTCTAAGTGAGCCTGATACGTTGGGCTGCCACCTAACCCAACCTAACCTAAGACTCCAATTTATTAATAAACAATCATAGAAAGCCACAATTTTACCAAATTGGAATTATTTTTTCTGGATCCCGAAAAATCCCGGCATTCAAAATAAAAAATCCCGGGTGGGAGCCCTACTTCCACTTGAATGAACCAGAGTATCAACTTTAACAATCCTGACATCGTAGGGCCTGTTCAAAGGGAGCCACCGTGGTGCAATGGTTAACATGCCCGCTTTGCATACACAGGGTCGAGGGTTCAAACCCAGTTTCGACAAAACGCCAAAAGTTTTTCAGTGGTGGATTATCCCACCTCAGTAATGGCAGTGACATTTCTGAGTGTTTGAAAGCTTCTCTAAGTGGTTTCACTGAAATGTGGAACGCCGTTCGGACTCGGCCATAAAAAGGAGGTACCTTGTGATTGAGCTTCACATAGAATCGGGCAGCACTTAGTGATAAGAGAGAAGTTCACCACTGTGGTATCACAATGAACTGAAAAGTCTAAGTGAGCCTGAAATATCAGGCTGCCAATACACCTACCCTAGGGCCTGTTTGAAACAGAAACCATAGACCAAGAAAATATAGAGACATACTTTGATAATTCACCATGGTTTAGTTTATTTGCAGTGCGCAGTCATTCCACTCAATTGCGCAGTCAAGTGACTCAATTTCTTTTGTTGAAAACGAGAATTACCATACAAATCAGTCAATTTGCATTACAAAAAAGGTGTAGATGTATAGAATTTTATATGCTTTTACAATAGTTGGTGTTTCATCAAGAAAACAAAGGAAAGTAAACAAATTAAAGCCAAATTAAAAAAATCACTCAATTGCAGACGTAAAAGAGCCCTCTACGGTGTGCAGACAAACTACAGCGCTGTGCATTCATTTGAGATGTCTATACCTTCCTTGGTCTATGGTTTCTGCATAGACCAAGGAAGGTGTATACACCTTCCTTGGTCTATGCAGAAACCATAGACCAAGGAAGGTATAGACATCTCAAATGAATGCACAGCGCTGTAGTTTGTCTGCACACCGTAGAGGGCTCTTTTACGTCTGCAATTGAGTGATTTTTTTAATTTGGCTTTAATTTGTTTACTTTCCTTTGTTTTCTTGATGAAACACCAACTATTGTAAAAGCATATAAAATTCTATACATCTACACCTTTTTTGTAATGCAAATTGACTGATTTGTATGGTAATTCTCGTTTTCAACAAAAGAAATTGAGTCACTTGACTGCGCAATTGAGTGGAATGACTGCGCACTGCAAATAAACAAAACCATGGTGAATTATCAAAGTATGTCTCTATATTTTCTTGGTCTATGCCGAAACTTTTTACTAGCATTGGTAAAAATTTGACATGAAAAGAGGTGAGTATAATTTCACTAGCCCAGGGGCATCAAAGAAATTTGACATTTGCTGAGAATTATTGACATTTACGACATCACATGGCTTCGTATGTTTTAAATATCTCAAAACAAATAAACAAATTATTTGTTAAAGAAATGAGTACAGCAAACTATTATTTTTTTATTTTTTCTAATAGTAAAAAGTTTTGGTTTTGAACAGATCCTTAGTGTGTAAATATAACCATTGCGATAAGCGAGCACTTGTTTACGATCATTTCTTACGAGAAGCCCAAAATCCGCGACGGAATACGTGACGGCTGGCGGCGAGTCGCCAAATTAAAATCCATTCTAATTCCTTGATGGAAAATAGGATAGTGTTGCTATTGCTTATCAAATATTTGAACTCACCACTAGACATTTTTGTAGACTACGTAGAAATCATTTTCCAATGTCGAATTATATAGGGGAAAATGGTACCGAAAATGTACCAAAATGTCCGACGGTATTGGAGGTTTTTATATCAGAGTACATTTGATATAAAATCAAATATTTGACTATAATTTTTTTTGCTGAATAAGTTATTTTTCAATATTTGTTAACCCTATTTATTATCCCTAATCAAATTGTGTGGGTCCATTTCTGATTTTATATTTCACCTGATCCATTTCAAATTCCGAATATGTGTTTACGATCTCCAAAGTCTACAAAAAATGTAGTAACAGCAAATTTCTCATATCAGAAACGAATGCTTTTATTCGAATAAGGCTGAGTTTTCTTTATAAATTCAGGTGTTTTTATCATCGATATAGTAGAACGAATTCATTCGTTTCGGATATGAGGAATTGGTTTTTAATCCATAACCTAGAAATGACGATGTATAATCGTACGAGACAATTATATGAGAAATTGCTTTTAACCACAACAATAAAATTGTTTCTAATAGTTAAATTTTGTACGACCTTATTATTTTTGGTTATTCTTAGATCTGCTCTAAAATGGACTATCAACATCTCTGAATATACAAATAAAAGACTATTTCATATTTACATCCGACGTTTCATTGGTGATTTCCAACCTTTTCTGTAATGAATCTAAAATATTTAGTCTTTTGTCATATTTTTGACTATTTCTAAATTGTAAAAAAGCAACGTCACAGGACCACAACGACATTAAACAAATATTTAAAATAATTTCAAACGTAATTATAAAACAAGCTGAGTTTTCTTTCACAGAAATTTTTCCTTATTTTTATTTTTCTTCACAGAAGATTGAACATGAACTCAATTTCTATATTTTCACCAAATTGTTAACCATGAGAAACTATTTCACAAAGTTATTTCGGTAAAACAATGTACTCATTGTGCAGAATCTATATGTTTTCAGCAGTTAATATTCTAAATTTGATTTGATGACAATTGTACTCAATCTCAAAGTGAACATAGATTTACAGAGAAATATTAAATTCTACTTTCGACCCTTAAATTAGCATCTGCTAGTATTTGATATAGTAGTCACACAGAGCTTTGTTATTGAATTTTTCTTTAGCGTTGTTTCGGAAAACATGCCTATTATACACTATGTTTCAAACACGCCTAAACTCGTGATGACTTAACCAACGTTTTACTGCAAACAAGAAAACTGGGCATTGAACTCCCTCTCTTCTATCCTCGTATTCTACTTTCCCAATCAATGTATGGTCATCGTATTCCTTATAATTGTAGGCTGAGTAACGTCACCCTCGTCAATTGTTTGTGCGAAGCTACAAAACGAACTGATGCCATCTGTACTGGCGTGCCATGTTTATATGACAGAAAATTCCGTACAGTGCTGCTCTTCTGTCCAAAAAGTGATGCTAGAGTAACATTAATTTATTCAACAAAATGGAGAGTAACGCAAGAGAGATGTATAAAAAAAGGTTGCCAATATTGGGTTAGTTTATTGGTATATAAATATTAATTTTTAATATGAAAACATGAAAACAGTAAAGGTGGAATAACATACTATGCGTTAGTCCGTGAGTTTATAGATTGAAACTTATAAAATTAGTTCTTTGGACCATTCTCTTCAAGTTATGCAATGAAAAGTAGTATATTAACTTTTGTATTTCACTTTCAATTTGGTTTCAACTTGTGATACGCGAACTTAGTGCAGGCCTCAAGACAAAACTTTTTACAATATTTTCTCACAAATTTAACTCAATTTTATGACATTAGAATTTTTGCTATAATGTTTCATTACGGAAATATCTGGTTTCGCCAGATATTTCCGACCCATACATTTCACTATCACATCCAAATTAGCGTACGTGCTTTTTGATATCTTTTCCAAATCCATATTAAAAAAATTAAATGGCAACTCTAGGTATTTTGCTGCGTTCTCTCAGTTTACCAAAAATGTATACAAAAGCGATTTCACTTATACATCTCTATACCATAAGGTGGCTGCTAAAAAAAACTATGCAGATTAGAGGTGTGCACGTGACACGAAATTGTCGTGACTCACGAAAATTTTCGTAACTCACGCGTGAGTAACGAAAACAATATCTACGTGAGTGTGCGTGAGTAACGAATTACGCTCACGAAAATAATCCCCCTCTCCAACATAAAACGCTTAAAAGCTAAATTCATTTGCAATTTTAGTGACACCTAGGATGTTAAGAGTTTAATAACGCTCTCGATTTTAATCGTGCTCATGACTTCAGACACGTCCCTAAGGTAAATTACTCATAAAATTATTCGTTAGTTACGACATATTTCGTGAGTCACGATATTTTTCGTGAGTCACGGTATTTTTCATGAGTAACGACATTTTCGTGCGTGAGTACAATCATTCTTTTCGTGAGTGTGCCTGAGACCTACCTAAAACTATCGTGCGTGAGTGTGCGTGAGTTAGATATTTCCGTCGTGAGTGTGCGTGAGCGTGAGTATAATATTACTCACGTGCACACCTCTAATTCAGATCAATTATTTGTATTAGCCCTAGGGCTGTCATTCGGGATCGAATTTTATAAATCCCGGGATACGGGATTTCAAAATATAGAATCCTGTGATTTTTTCGGGATCCCGAAATTTTCGCGGTTCTTTAAATACATCGCCAAAAAATTGTTGTACATTAATCCAATTTAGTTTATTTCAATTAAAAAACAAAAACACCAAAAAAAAACATAAGAGTAAATTAAAAAGCAATTTCAAATTGGTATACTTAACGAACACTTAAGGTGGAATTACATACACACAAAAAAATATGTTTTTGATTCAATCCCGAAATTCATTGATCCAATTAATTTTTTAATTGAAATGACTTCAATCACAGAAATGATAGTATCAATTAAAAAATTAATTGATCCAATAAAAATTAATTGATCCAATAAAAATTAATTGATACTATTCATTTGTGTGATTGATTTTTATTTCAATTAAAAAAATTGTTGATCCAATTATATTTTTGATTGAATATTTTTTAAAACTCAATTAAGATTTTAATTGGAAAATTTTTCGCGAAATTTTTTCTGTGTACCATTTATGCGTGCGTACGTTATATGCTGTTGTCAAAAAAAGTTAAAATGTGGGAACTACGATTGTTTGAGTTACACGATAAAAGTAACATATGTGTATGACGCGTGAAGTTGACGAACTTTTAACTTTTCAATGCGTCGGGTGCGTTGACAACATTAAACAACATGTAAACAAACCAAGAAACGAAAAACAATCTAAAATATGGACGAAATGTTATTGATTGAAGTTAAAATACATAAAGCCCTATACTTTAAAAAGTGCCTGGAATAAAAAAACACAACAAAAAGCGCAGAGGCAAGGAATGTAATCAGCAAATTCATTGGTGTTCCGACGCATGCTGTGTAGCTCAATTGAAGAATCGTATTCGTCAACGCATTCGAATACAACGTACGCACGCATGACCGCATGGTATGTAATTCCACCTGAACTTTTAACTTTTCAATGCGTCGAGTGCGTTGACAACATGCAAACAAATCAACAAACGAAAAACAATCTAAAATACGGAGGAATTATTAAGGAAATTAAAAAAATACATAATGTCCAATACTTTAAAAAGTGTGTGGAATATAAAAACATAATAAAAAGTGCAGAGGCGAGGAATGTAATCAGCAAATTTGTTTGTGTTCCGACGCATGCTGTGTAACTCAAATGAAGAATCGTATAACCGCATGGTATGTAATTCCACCTTTAGTCCAACTACAATATGAAAAAAGAACAAAAATTATGGGGAAAAATAAATTAAAAATCATGTCATGTCGCTATCTTACTCAACAAAACATTTTAAGGATTTTGATTGGATTAGGTATATTTTCGTACACTTGTGTTAATCCTTTGTAATTCATCGTTTTAAGTAACTTCCACTTTATTAATAAATAAGGGAAAATTTTTGAGGGACCCCGGGAGTAAAAATAAAAAATTCTGTGATTCAGGACGGGACAGCCCTATTTGGCACCCGGGTGACAGCCCTATTTGGCACCAAATTTTTCTTCAATACCTATCAATATGAAGGATAGGGAATTAAGAGCCTTAAATAGAAAAACTTAATTAACGATGACAACGAATCTGCCCTATTCGTTTTTCATTCCCAACAAAGACAAGGATGAGTATTTTTCACATGTAACACAATATCAATTTGATAGCGAATCCCATATTCAACATTAATTCAAATAGCCTAGCAAATTGCTTGCCTTCAACAAATTTTCCTCTTTGAAAAACTGTTTGAAAGCCTATTGAATACAAGCATTTCTCCAATGGTTGTGTTTAGTACAGAATCAGACGCCACTAATTGATAGAGAATTTCACCACCTGCGGTACCACTTTCCTTTTCATAGTTTAATTATTGTATTTTAATTTATTTACATGATACTCGACTCGGATTTGTGTCATGATATATTTTTTATACGCATTTATTGGCTTTGTAAAAAAGTACTTTTTACTAAATTTCAACAAAAATTCCATTGGAAGATTATTGTCAACAGCTCCTTTAGACTGAATTTTAAAGAAAATAAAATTACGTTTGTCAACTCCTCACTTTTAAATATTTTTTTATCGTATTCCAAAGACTGCAGTAGTATTGTAATCACTGTAGCCACAGTTGTACTTCATGGTACCTCATAAATTTGCTGTTGATAAATAAAAATGCATTTTTGGCAAAATTTTCTATAGAAATAAAATTTGGACAACATTTTCTATAGAAATAAAATTTTGACACAATTTTCTATGGAAATAAAATTTTGACAAAATTTTCTATAGAAATAAAAGTTTGACAAAATATCTTATAGAAATACAATTTTTCTACCGAAATAAAATTTTGACAAAATTTTCTAGCAATATAAATTTTGACATTCTCTATAAAAATAAGATTTTGAAAAAATTTCTATAAAAATAAAATTTTAATAATATTTTATAGAAATAAAATTTTGAAACAAATTTTCTATAGAAATAAAATTGTGACAAATTTTTCTATAGAAATAAAATATTGACAAAATTTTGTATAGAATATATAAAATGTTAACAAAAAAGAAAATAAAATTTTGACAAAATTCCCAAAAGAAACAATGTTGACAAAATTTTCTGTAAAAAAAATTGACAAAACTTTCTGAAGAAATAAATTTTTGCAAAATAATATTTTTTTTGTAAGATTTTCTCCAAACATTGGTACATTATTTTTATCTCAAGTTTCAATCGTGACTGTAATGGTATGCATTATTTTAGTACGCGATCGATTACTTCTTATCTAGAAAGTGTTCGTGTGCATGCGAAATATAGAAACACATGACACCATTCTTGAAATTCGAGATTTTCTACCCGAATGAACTTGTCTGTTTTGCCAAATTTGTAAAAGACTATTAGCAAATAAATTTGTTAAAGATTTTTTCAAAATATTAAAATATTTTGTCAAAACTATTGTACCATAAATCTGATATCGGCTTAAAAATATCTGCACAAAAGGTATTAAGTCATTCTTGGGGTTACTACGGTACTGACCAGTGTGAAAAAGTATAAAAAAAGTACCAAAGTACTGCATTTTCCATCCCTGCTTTGTATCAGTGATGGCAATTTGGCACTTTTAGCACCTAATTCAGTGCTTTTTAATTTCCAAAAAGCCCAAATTGCCTTTTTAGCGCCTTTTCAAAAAAGCACCAAGTTTGTGCTTTTTGGCGTTTTCATTTAGTGCTTTTGATGTTTTTTTCAATTTGTACAATTTTTAATTGATTTATGAAAAACTGTTTTTAAGGTCTGAATAGACTGTTAAAAAGCTAAACTAACTCAATTATATCCTGCCAACATTTGTTGAATTTGACGGTGCTTCTGAGAATCCCCACCACGTCGAAAGCAGTCGTATACGTCACCACGCCAAGTTACTACAAAAAAGCATCGCATGAGTGCAATTATTAGGTGCCTTTTTAGATAAATTTGGAACGACGCCAATAAGAGCCCCTTCAAACTATTAGACGAAGTGCATTTTAAAGGTAAGTACTATGTTTGTTTTCGCGTTGAAATTTTCGTAGTTACTTTATTAAAGCAGTTCAACATAACGCAGATAAATTAACTCATTTGATGCGCAGTTTCTTGTTCCTCTAGATTTCGGCAAGATTTTACAAGAATAAGTTGGTTTTCATATATAATTTTGATTATTTAAGAAAAAGTAATTGCGAAAATAAAGTGGGTTTCCGAACATTGTACCCACCTTAAAGGTGGGTATTAAGTTCGAGTTTTTTCACTAAAGTGAAAACTAAATCAGTAAAAACAGGCATAAAATTATACTTATTTGTTGCATATTTTATTATAACTTGATGGGGAATAGCCCAAAGCAAGTTTTCACAAAGTTTGTATTCCTTAAAAAGTATTATTAAAGAAAAGTAATCGTGAAAAAATGGCGATTTTAGCGGCTAAACTCGAACTTAATACCCACCTTAAGATAGAACTTAAGAATCATTGTTGTCAGGTAAAATACGATTGTTTAGATTTTTATTAATTTGAATAAGAACTTATAAATTATTCCAGGTTAACAAATAAATTTATAAGTTGCAATTATGCTATATTCGGCTGGCGCTCCAGCGTCTATCAGCGTTTATTCTTGTTGGAGGCAGCGTGTCTGGAAAAATATCTGAAAAACTCACTTTATTCCATTTGGAAAATCGAAAATTGTTCAACAATATTCCTTTTACAATTTTAAGCGTAATAACTATGTTTTCAGCACTTCAATTTCCAAATTTATCTAAAAAGTCACCTAATAATTGCACTCATGCGATGTTTTTTTGTAATAACTTGGCGTGGTACAACTTCTCAATAGTGACCGCATTTTTGCGACGAGCTTAGGATATCGTATACGACTGTTTTCGACGTGACGGGGATTCTCAGAAGGGCCGTCAAATTAAAAAAATGTTGACAGAGGATATAAGCATTAAAAATATTAAGCTGTATACAACGTACAACGAATAGATTGATTTTTGATTAAGGATTATAATTTTAAAATTGCTTCAAATCAATACCTATTTTAAAAGTTAATAGATCTTCTAAGTTATACTACGTTCGCTCTAGACACGAAATCTCGCTATTTAGAAACAAAATCTCTTTACAAATCTCAAGTGTTCGGTCTGGCAAAATAACGAGATTTCGTAGATTTGAGGATTTAACAACTGTTTGTAAATAATCAATGCAACCACAAACCCGTATGTGTACACGCACACACACACATTCATCTACAAGAAAAATTGGGACAGGGTTACAAAAGCGCATTTTTAGTACTAAAACCACAGCTGTACAAGGCAGAATAGGGCATTTTGAAAAAGATTTTGTTGAAATCCTCTACGAGCCAGCTGATCTTTGCTTATTGCAAATCTACTGAGATCTAGGAGGATTTTGTTGTGTCTAGTGCGAACGTAGTATTATGCGTTTTACAGACTATCAGTTATTCCGGACGGAATGTCGGTGTTTGTAACGAGTCTTAAGGGCACCTTATACAGTCGGATAAACCCTGCGACACAACTCGTTGCGGCGACAAATCCGATTGTATAAGGTCGTGTTCGGCTGTTGCGGGGACGTGTTGGCATAAAATCAAAACAACTTTGATTTTTTCTGGTTGGGTGGTACAAATCATTGAGTGTAAGGGGATGTTCGACAAACATTATCAAATACAAATTTATTTTTACATTAAAAACAGGCATTTCTGCAATGAAATTAATGATGGATCGCCAATTCTGGTTGAAAATTAAAGAAATATATAAATCTAAACCAGTATTGTGGCAAAAACGTGGAAAAATTCCACTTCCAATCAATGGGAAACCAGGCGACAAGTATTTTAAATTCATCAAGTAATTTGTAATATATTAAATGTGGATTACTTCAGAAATCATTGTTTTGACACATATACCAAGGTTTTTTTTTATTATTTTCTTCCATTTTTTCAGTAAAAAATGGTTTCACCCATAAATCTTCGTACAACTTCATTGTTTGTTTATGCTTCTTCTTATTTTTTCATGTTGTCATCACATTTGTTCGTCCAATGTAAGGGCAAAACTTGAACGAACACACAACAAATTGACGAACCTCTGTCGGAGTGTTTATCCGACCGTCTAAGGTCCGCTTTACAATATGTCGGATCGATACGACTTGTCGGCGATGACTAAATAATCGGTAAATGTGTTATCGATTCCATAAACATGCAGCAGTATCGATTATGGCTTCGGACTTAACTTATAATGTGCACAATATATGGGATATGTTCGACACGAGCACTGTTATCCGGAATAACTGATATTCTGTAATGCGCTTTACAGACTATCAGTTATTCCGGACGACAGTGCTCGTGTCGAACATATCCCATAATCGATACTGCCGCATGTTTATGGGATCGATAACACATTTACCGATTATTTAGTCATCGCCGACTGATAGTCTGTAATGCGCTTTACAGATTATCAGTTATTCCGGGCGGAATGTCGGTGTTTGTAAAGAATCTTACAGTGTGTCGAATCGATTCGACTTGTCGGCGATGTCTTAATAATCGGTAAATGTGTTATCGATCCCATAAACATGCAGCAGTATCGATTATGCCTTCGGACTTAACTTATAATGTGCACAATATATGGGATATGTTCGACACGAGCACTGTCGTCCGGAATAACTGATAGTCTGTAAAGAGCATAAAGCGCATTATCCATATCCCTAGAATATGCGCGCAATTTTTTGTCGCTTTTTGGTTTTGCCGACTGAATTTTAACTGGCTGAATATTTTTGATGATAGGAATTGGGGTGTTAGAAATTATAATATAGTTTTGGTGCCTTTTTCCATTCGGGAATCGGCATCACTTCTTTCTATTACTAAAATGTGAATGCGCCATAATGGTAATGCTCTACAGTCTTCAATAAATACAACTCTGTAATATTTGAGATGTGTTTTGTACGCATAACAATAGCTATGTTCGTTTTTTCGAACATAATTTGACATTCACTGACACATATGGCGCATCCGTTATTACCCTTCTCTTTCTTTTCGTTTCTTTCTTTGACAACTGAAATTCGTCAAGATGGTATGTGCCAAAAGAAATTATACGAAATTTAATGAAAAAATCTCAAAACATCAACGCGATGCCAAGCAAAAGAAATTCCTTAAATGAGAAATGTGATTGTGGATATATTCATAAATGGATTTACTTAAATATTTCCAAATAAGAACAGCAATGTAAATATGAAAAAAAAAAATAATTTTTGGGAAAAATTCGAAGATGCAAAGTGATGTTTTTGGTGGTTAATACTTCATTAAATTTCAAAAAGTTTTGTGGACGCTGAAATAAACCAAAAGATTTTTTACGATAGTTATCTTTGATTGTTTTAGGTAAACGTACCAAAACAACGTCGCACCTTCTGTAAGAAGTGCAAGTGCCACAAATTGCACAAAGTCACCCAATACAAGAAGTCCAAGGAGCGTAAGGGTGCCCAAGGTAGACGTCGTTACGACAGAAAACAACAAGGTTTTGGTGGTCAAACCAAGCCTATCTTCAGAAAGAAGGTAAGTGCTAAGGATTTATGGTAAATGATTAACCGATTTCCAAGGCATATTCGTAGAACCAGTTTACTGTTGTTTGTCCAAGGGAGAAACTAAGTATTTTGGTGGGATAAATATATGCCAGAGTAACGAAACAGATTTGTTTGTCAAATTGTTATGGCCTCCAAGAGATTGTTTGGTAATTCATAAAGCCAATCTCGCTAGCCGGAAGATTTGAACATTTTTTTTAATTCCTTTATACATTTTTTGTTTTGTTAATTGTTGAATTCTTGGAAAACTAATATACAATTTCCCTCTTTTTATTCCAATTACAGGCTAAGACTACCAAAAAGATTGTATTGCGTATGGAATGCACTGAATGCAAATACCGCAAGCAATCCCCATTGAAGCGTTGCAAACATTTCGAATTGGGTGGTGACAAGAAACGCAAGGGTCAAATGATTCAGTTCTAAATTATTCGCCCCCGGAATTTTGTACCCTTATCGCCTGGAAACGACGTTGTTTTTTACTTCGTAACGTGTACATTTTTTTAAGTTGTAACAAAATTACATTTTTTGTAATTTGTGTTTGGAAGAAAAAATTCTATGGAATCACTTTAAAATAAAGTGTTTCAGGACAAAAAACATGTGTGTGTTAATCTTTAATTATTTGGATAGTTTTTAGTGGCTAATATAAAAAAATACAATAAAAAAATTACATGGTAGCTGAAGGTAAAATGCAAAAATCAGCTTTGCAGAAAATGGCGCGTACCTATATAACGAATTGGATTGATCATAACTATGAAATTTGGCATTCTCTACAACAACAAGCAAATAAAGAGAAACCCATAATAGAAAACAGCGAATCATTGATGGTGGATTCAACCTAAACATGTTCGCTTTGCCCACAAATGTAATAGTTGGTATGCCCGACTTGCATACAAAGGGTGGTCAAGTGATCAATCCCAGTTTCGGTCGAATACCAAAAAGTTGGTAGGTGGATTATACCCTCTCAGTACTGCTGGTTACATTTCCAAGTATTTAAAGCTTCTCTAAGTGATTTTAGACAAGGTCTATGGTGTCACAAAGGAATACTGAATAATCATAGTGAGCCTGGAATCAAGGGCTTGTCATTATATCTAATCCAGTTTCAGCCATGGACCAACACGATAAGGGATTAAAATAGGATCGGTGAGTCGGGACATGTCTACTTGATTTTTGTTGGCTAAAACTTGGTTAACTGCATTGGGAGGTCTCATTTACGGCCGGTTACCATTAGCATCTTTGGATATTTCAATAACGAAACTAAAACCAATGTTGTTTTCCAAAAATGTTAGACCAAGCCTCGGAGCCACCGTGGTGCAATGGTTAGCATGCCCGCCTTGCATACACAAGGTCGTGGGTTCGATTCATGCTTCGACCGAACATCAAAAAGTTTTTTTTTTCAGCGGTGGATTATCCCACCTCGGTAATGTTGTTGACATTTCTGAGTGTTTCAAAGCTTCTCTAAGTGGTTTCACTGCAATGTGGAACGCCGTTCGGACTCGGCTATAAAAAGGAGGTCCCTTGTCATTGAGCTTAATATGAAATCGGGCAGCACTCAGTTCACCACTGTGATATCACAAACGACTGAATAGTCTAAGTGAGTCTGATACATCGGGCTGCCACCTTACCTAACCTATCGTATTTAGAGTGGATGAAAACCGATGAACCGGTTTGTCTTCTTACACCGATTGTCGGTTTTTATGAAAATCCCATTTTTGTTGGACCGATAGAACCGGCGTTTTCACGATCACAACAACTGGCATTCGGGTTTTCAATGTAAAAAGTGTCAATTTCGGTATTTTAATAAACTGCAATGAAAAGGATTCCAAATTGGTGCGGAGTAAATATGCATTAAAAAATTGTGTTCATCTATAAATAAATTTGTTTCAAAAACACCGCCTACTGGTTTTGGCAAATTGTCCGGCTTTTTGTAACCGAGGAAAACTGATATTCAAAAACCCAAGTTTTTTATCACTGTAATGGTATGACATTCTCGCATCGCCCAGGCCGAAATTATTTAAACTCCATTATTGGTTTGAATGAATAGACTCACTCAGTTGTAATATTGCAGCTATATCAAAAAAGAACCAGCCTTATCATTTTCGCGGCATATATGTATTTGCATACCAAACCCGGCTTTTAAATTCTCAAGCAATAAAATCGAGTAATTGATCAAATGGTGATTTCATGGAAAGATAGAATAAAAAAATTGCAAATCGGTTGATTTAGAAAGATAGGACTTTTTAGAAATGGATCGAAGCAAATTAGATTTAGTGCGGAAAAATTTTAGACACATCTGAAAAAACGGACCTTAGGTACCCAAGTAGGCAGGGTAGATGGTTTCAGGAGGTGATATTGAGTTTATTGACCGAAAGTTTTATGGACACATTTTCTTACCGAAATGTGTCAACCAAAGTTGACCCTAAAGTGGTATGGGGCACGCAGAAAAAATGTTGACAAAAGCAAGTGAATTTTTCTTTCCCATTTGATACGATTAAAAGGCCACAATGTTGAAAAACATCACAGTATATTTCTAAAGCGATTGTTTGGCCCAAATTCTATCAAAATATACAAAAATCTTGAATAATAAAATGTTTTCCCGAGCCGGAACACTAGGTCCAGATCTATTTATGACAAAAATATAAATCCCGGAATTTTTTGAAAATCCTCTAAGTTGGCTCTCTAAATGAGTTCAAAATTGGAACAAAGCTTATTTTTATATGTGGCCGATTCTGAACACAACAAAAATATAATAACAAATACAACTAAGTAAAGACTCTGACTAAATATTAACCTGAAGTTGAGAAAACGGCCTTAAGAATATGCCATCAAAAAAGGGAAAACAGTTTCCAAATATTGTTCGATTTTTATACCCTCCACCATAGGATGGGGGGTATATTAACTTTGTCATTCCGTTTGTAACACATCGAAATATTGCTCTAAGACCCCATAAAGTATATATATTCTGCGTCGTGGTGAAATTCTGAGTCGATCTGAGCATGTCCGTCCGTCCGTCCGTCTGTTGAAATCACGCTAACTTCCGAACGAAACAAGCTATCGACTTGAAACTTGGCACAAATTGTTGTTATTGATGTAGGTCGGATGGTATTGCAAATGGACCATATCGGTCCACTTTTACGTATAGCCATTAGCGTAGCTAGACAATTTTCCTAGGGGGGGCTATAGCCCCCCTAGCTAAAAATTTATAGACCGAACTTATAGGCTCAATTAATGTTTTATTTCATAAAATTGAATAAAAATTAGACATCAAAATAACTCGACAATTAATTTATAATAAAGCAACTAAAAGTAGTTCCACACTTTTCCCAGCAAAAAAATTGTGAGTTGTTTTAAAGGCACAACTTTAAAAGTACTTCCAAAAATGTCCTCAATTATTTTAACTACACAGGAAGTTTTTTACTTCATTTTTTTCATATTTTAATGTGTAATTTTTTGTTTTCTTTTTTTCAAATAGTTTAAAAAAAGAGTAAGAATAAATAAATTGGTACAAATTATTTAAATTTTGCCACAAAACTGCAAAATCCATTATAGAAAAATCGATAATTTTGGAAATTATTCGAGGAAAAACGTTTCAAACAAGCATCAGAATGCATTAAAAATCATAAAAACAATATAAAAATTATTTATTTGGGAAAATATCACAAAATTTTTTAATTCACATTCAAAACACAGAATTCGGATCTCACCTTAAGAAGTGATGCAAATTCATTGCAACGGCTGTTGAAACGGTGGACATTTGCCCTATGACAAGCTCATATTTTTTTTATTTATTTATTTACACATTTTCACTACTTTTTTGGCAAAGCTTTTTCGCAGCAATATTAAGATATTAATTTATGAAAGAATAGTTTTAATATCAATTACTATTTTTTTTAATTAAATTGACTAAACTAAATCAATCATAAGTTCAACCACAGCTTCATTTCATAAATATCTGACTTCAAACATTGCCATCGGCAACTGCTACCACAACCCAAGTAATTCGATTGTTCATGAAAGTCTTTAGCGGAACTTTGTGCGATTGTATATACTTGTCTAATTTTTATAAAAATTAAAAAAAAAACTATTGACATTTATTGAAAAATGGAAAATCATAAATAGAGTTTCAAATTCTGGGGGGGCTAAAATTTTTCTGGGGGGGTCTAAGCCCCCTCCCCAGAGGCCTTCCTACGCTTATGCGTATAGCCCCCATATAAACGGACCCCCAAATTTGGCTAAGAGAAGCAAATTTCATCCGATCCGGCTGAAATTTGGTATATGGTGTTAGTATATGGTCTCTAACATTCATGCAAAAATTGGTGCACATCGGTCCATAATTATATATTGACTTGCCGAGCCTCTAAGAGAAGCAAATTTCATCCGATCCGGCTGAAATTTGGTACATGGTGTTGGTATATGGTCTCTATATATAATTATGGACCACATCGGTCCATAATTATATATAGCCCCCATATAAAGCGATCACCAGATTTGACCTCCGGACCCTCTTGGAAGACCAAAATTCATCTGATTCAGTTAAAATTTGGTACGTGGCTTTAATATATATATGGCCTCAAACACCCATGCAAAAATTGATCGAAATCGGTCCATAATTATATATAGGCCCCATATAAACCGATCCCCAAATTTGACCTCCGGAGCCCCTTGGAAGAGCAAAAATCATCCGATTCGGTTGAAATTTGATACGTGATGTTAGTATATGGTATCCAACAACCATGCAGGAATTGGTCCATATCAGTCTATAAGTATATATAGCTCCCATATAAACCGATCCCCAGATTTGACCTCCGGTGCCTTTTGGAGAAGCAAAATTCATCCGATCTGGTTGAAATTTGGTACGTGGTAGTAGTATATGATATTTAACAACCATGCCAAAAGTGCTCCATATCAGTCCATAATTATATATAGCCCCCATATAAACCGATCCCGAGATTTGGTTTTGGAGCCTCTTGGAGGAGCAAATTTCATTCGAGTCAGTTGAAATTTGGTACATTGTGCTAGTAAATGGCCGTTAACAACCATGCCTAACTAGGTCCATATCGGTCTATAGTTATATATAGCCCTCAGATAAATAGATCCCATATCACACAAAAATTGGTCCATATCAAGTTCATAATTGTATATAGCCCACATATAAGCGACCCCCATATTTCAATTCTGGCTCTCTACGTACCGTGCAAAAGTCCATATCGATTCGTAATTATTTGTAGTTATCTATACATGCCTTTTTTGTCTAATATATACCACGTATGGACTAACTCACAATTTAGAAAACGATGTTAAGAAGTTTTAGGATACCACAACCCAATTAATTCGATTGTGGATGACAGTCTTTCGCAGAAGTTTCTACGCAATCCATGGTGGAGGGTACATAAGATTCGGCCTGGCCCAACTTACGGCCGTATATATTTGTTTTTAATCGGTTATTAAACTTACAGCCTCTTTTACTTAATTTATATTTTTTTCGTTTACTAAACTAAAAAGATCAAAATTCTCACAATTTGTTTTCCATTCTTTATGAAATATTAAGGAGTTTTCTTTGATATAAAAACAAATGCTACCAAATTAGGATTTTTTAATGTAATATCGGTACTATGCCGGTAAAAATACAACACATCTCCACTGCTCCTCAGGCCATTTATTATTTTTGTGAAAACTGAAGGTGCGGTAACCTATTTTTCTTGGAAATAAGTAGTTTTTGACTTTTTGTATAATCAATCGCACCCCGACTTCTAAAGCTCTACATCTGATCGCTGTGATTGATATATTCAGTTTAATTTAGTTTTTGACACCTTTAGATGACTCTTTTAGATGATATTTGATTGAATAGTTGCATAGTTCATTTAATTATATGATCTTCTTCTGGCGTAGTCTTAGGTTTTCTTTTACCTCAGTGCACAGTTTTGGTACATCCTCTGTTTATAACTCGAGATGCAGTTGATTTTTGGACAATGTACTCTTCCGAAATTCATTTTGGTGCTACCCCAACTTTAAAATCATCGATATTTTGCTTTTTAATGTTTATTATACTTATTGCCGGTCATTTTATCGAATTATTCTAAAATTAGAGCATAAAGGCCTATGGCGATCAGCATAAAGGCCTATGGCGATCAGAGGTGTGCGCGTGACACGAAATTCTCGTGACACACGCGTGAATCACGTAAGTCGTGAAGAAAATCCAAAGCAACTCTCGTGAATGTACGTGAATGGGACTAAAATAAATATGGCGTGCGTGAGAAATAAAATCGGTTCGTGAATGTGCGTGAACAAAATTTCTGCAAATTCACGCTCACGAAAAAATCAAGATTTAATTCATACTCGTACGTTAAGTGAAATTAATTTAGCTCACGAACTATATTCTATTCTTGAATTTTGTTACCTTTGCTGATTTCCGTTTGGAAAATTTAGTAAGTCTCGTGAATTTGTCGTAAATCGCGCGTGAACGTGAGCCATTAAAAGTAGTTCGTGCTTGAGTACTGGTTTTCATTTCGTGAATGTGCGTGATTGGGATTGGATACCACATGTATCGTGCGTGAAAAAACGTTTTGCTTCGTGAAAGTGCGTGAGTGAAATTTCAGTCACGCGCATACCTCTACTTAACGATATTCCTACAGTGCCCTTTTTGTACGTTTAATGTATCCTCTTAGAACTTTACAGGAAAATATGCAAAATATAATGCACTTAAAGAATAAAATATTATTAGAGGATGCTAGATAGTTGCAAATGTTTCGAACAGGTCGAATCAAACGGTTCTTTACTTTTCGGGAAATATCAATATTTTATAACAGGCCATTCATTAACCCAATAAGAATTTGGAAATACCACTCCATAAACATTATTTTTTAAGTTGAAGCTAAACAATAAAATTATTATTATGGGAGATATACCTAAATTAAGTTCATGGTAGGGCTAGTTGCGAATGTTTTGAACAGCATTGTATGTTCATTCGGCAAGTGATATATCAAAATATTGGCCGGTACACACCTCTTTACGGTCTAATGTCCAAATAGGCGTAAAGCGACAAAAAATTTAGACTTCAAGTTTTTCAAGGTATGCAATTGAGATGTCGGTATGTATGGGTCCGATATAATGCCTTGAGTAGAACAATTAATAAGCTTAAAATCACATCTAATTGTAATAATTTAGACAAGGCGAAACAAAATAAAAACCTCTAAATGTTTAAAAATAAAAACGAGAATTGCAGCACGTTAATCGATTTGGGCTTCTAAAGAATATAACTGAGATTGACGTAATTTTTGGTAATAATTTCTATTTCGCTTTTTATTTCGTATTTTTTGCACTATAAAATACTCTCTTTAAAATCTTGCTTTTCTTTAAAAATAACAATACCATGTCTTTTGCTGAGCTTAATTTTCAAAACTTAAACAAAACTTGCTTTCGCTTGTTGATCATGCTGCTGCTGATGATGATAAACTTACACATGTAAAAAAGTTTAATCACAGTAGTATTAATTGATGGATAACATTATTGAGACTTCTCCAATGAGAACATCAACTTTCGTTGCTATCTTCTAGAGGTATAATTGCTTGAGGATTACTGAAAGCAAAAAAAAAAATACGCAACGTAGTGTGGGCAAAAAAAAAATTAACCAAAATTCCATTTCACTCACCTTAGAATGTTCGAATCTAGACCTTCTGCTTGCATTTTCAACCGGACAGCTTGTAAGGGAACACCAACCTGCAACATTTTAAAGAATTTTTTATATACTTCGTGTTCAGCAGCTGCAATGCCCTTGATAGTTGGTTCCTTTTCTGGAGTTTCGCTTATGGTTTCAGTCTTTGGGGTTTCGTTATTGTTCGATACGCTTGATTTATCTTCCTGAACTGTTTTCTCGCTATCTTTATTTTCTACATCCGGTATAGAGGCCAACTGCAAGAACAAATTTCGACCGTGAACATTATATACAATTGGATATATAATGTAATACCATACATACCTTTGCCTCCAATATGGTTAAGGCTGCTTCAACTTTTTGCAATTTTCTTTCAATTTCTATAAACTTCGTTTCACATTGTAACGAAAACTCATTAAGAAAATTGCACGAATTAATTAGAAAGTGATTTACAAAAGCCAAAATTCTCTTTTGGTGCAGGGGAGGAAGCTAACCAAGAGAGATTTTTGTGATATAGTCTTTACGTTTAAATATTAATTTTCATTTTTGATTACCTGTTCCTTGTCAACATTTTGTGTTAGTAAATCCCCACCGTCCATAATATATATTTGGATAATTGTTTAATTTATGGCGATATTTAGAAACGATTTCATTAAACGTACTTTTGCAAAACAAAACAAAAACAGCTTGTTTTGGACGGTTACTCAGAACGTAACGTAACTGGAAACATCTATTGCTAACACTTTACTTATGATATAATAAAAGTGGTACCGTTGATTTTTCAAAAAATGTTGGATACACTGAAGAAATATACACCACCTATGAAATTGGTGCAATTAAGGTTTGGCTTTAATCGCAGAAATGTTGATTTTAGTAACTGTATAAAGCCTTTGTAAGGATTGGTTACATATAATAATAAATAAATTAAATGACAACTTCATTCGCCGACTTCACCTGAAACATTAATTAATAAAAAAGCAAAAGAAACGTTTTTCTGAACCCTCGAAATTTCCTCGAGCAATGCATACCGGATTTGCGGCCCACTATGCTTACGTAGTATGCTTATTAATGATAACTACTACTATTCAGGGAATTTTTGTTTTTTGTTCGACTGAAATCGACCAAAAACAGCTAGTTTCCCTTTATAAATTGTAAATCTGTTATGTATATCCTAGCCGAACAAAAGCATACATTTCGGATATGAAAAATTAAGTGTATGTGTTTTGCTGCAAAAATCACTTAAAAAGTAGATTTGCTACTCAATACATTTGGATTTTATCCACATCGCTTTCAATCGCAAGCAGAATCAGGGGATCGGTTTATTTGGACATTATAAATAAATAAACCGATATAGATCAATATGTATGGTGGTTGGAGGGCATATACAAACATCGCGTGCCAAATTTCTACTAGGAGGGTGCTGGGCACGGTTGCCACTCGTGCCAAAAATAATCTACCAAAATTTGAAGAAAATTTTACCAAAAATCTAAGTATTTGAACAAAATCAAGTCAAATTTTTTGTCTACGGAAAATATTGTCAAAATTTTATTTCTATAGACAATTTTGTCAACATTTTATTTCTATAGAAAATTTTGTCAACATTTTATTTCTATAGAAAATTTTGTCAAAATTTTTTATCCATAGAAAATTTTGTCAAATTCAATTTCTTTAGCAAATTGTCAAAATTATATTTTTCTAACATTTTTGTCAAAATTTTATTTCTATAAAAAATGTTGGCAAAATTTTATTTCTATAAAAAATTTTGTCAAAATTTTATTTCTATAAAAAATTTTGTCAAAATTTTATTTCTATAAAACATTTTGTCAAAATTTTATTTCTATAGAAAATTTTGTCAAAATTTCATTTCCATAGAAAATTTTGTCAAAATTTTATTCCTATAGAAAATTTTGTCAAAATTTTATTCCTATAGAAAATGATGTCAAAATTTTATTTCTATAGAAAAATTTTGTCAAAATTTTATTTCTACAGAAATTTTTTTCAAAATTTTATTTCTACAGAAAATTTTGTGAACATTTTATTTCTATAGAAAATTTCGTCATCCATAGAAAATTTTGTCAAATTGAATTTCTTTAGCAAATTCTCAAAATTTTATTTTTCTAACAACATTTTTGTCAAAATTTTATTTCTATAAAAAAATTTGTCAAAATTTCAATTCTATAAAAAATTGTGTCAACATTTTATTTCTATAGACAATTTTGTGAACATTTTATTTCTATAAAAAATTTTGTCAAAATTTTATTTCTATAAAAATTTTTGTCAAAATTTTATTTCTATAGAAAATTTTAACAAAATTTTATTTCTATAGAAAATTTCGTCAAAATTTTATTTCTATAGAAAATTTTGTCAAAATGTTATTTCTATAGAAAATTTTGTCAAAAATTTTTTTCTATAGAAAATTGTGTCAAAATTTTATTTCTATAGACAATTTTGACAAAATTTTCTATAGGAATAAAATTATGTAAAAATTTAATTTCTATAGAAAATTTCGCTAAAATGTTATAATTTTATGTAGAAAAAGGTGTCAAAATTGTATTGTTATAAAAACTGAAGTTGGAGAGGAATACTTTGCAAAATCTACCAAAATATATAGAATTTTACCAATCTACCAAATAGTAAAAAATCTAACACTTTATTCCCACATTTTGGTCCAAAAATTAAGTACAATGCTAAAATTGCTATCTTTATATGAGAACCAAATTTGTTGGACTAAGTTCAACTAGGCTTTAATAATTTTAAAAAAATATTCAAAATTAATGAAATCGTCTTTTTCAGTATTTGTTTACTTTTTGTATTGTGACCACAAAGCTAAAAAGCGTTCAAAAATAGGAGTTAACGCTAACACGTTTTTAAAGACTTATAAATTCAAATTTGTCTCCAAGTAACATGTATTCAAAACTCAAATTTAAATGTGTCATAATTGCATCCTTGCTTTAACTCTTCCCAATAAACACAAGCATTGGAGAAATGCTTATATTCAATAAGCTTTCAAAAATTTTTTTTAAAGAATTACCTTAAAATTCAATTTGAGAAATTGTTGAGAAAATCGCTCAATTCTCAACAAAAAAACAGACATTACCCTAAACAGTAGAATTCAACACGTTAGCAACAATTTCTCATCATATTAGCAACAACTTTTCGAACTAACAGCCTGTTTCTGTATGTCGAACGAGATCTATCGATCGACTGAAATGTACAGAAACAGCTGATTTTTGGTTATAAATGCAGTTGTTAGTGTCCATTTCACTCGATCGATACAGCTCGTTTGACATACAGAAACAGGCTGTAAATTTCATTTTAATGCTTCAAACCTATTGGAAGATTTGTTGAAGGCAAGCAATTTGCAAGGCCATTTGAATTAATGTTGAAGATGGGATTCACTATCAAATTGATATGGTGTTACATGCGAAAAATACTCATCCTTGTGTTTGTTAGGTTATGCTTCTGCTTTATAAACAGAAGATCGAGCATTATCCAAATGCAACATAATATCAAATTGATAGTGGGCCTACAAATTGCTTGCGTTCAACGCATTTGTTTGTTGGGTATACTTTGCGCAAACCGATACCAATATTCGGCCGGACATCTAAATAGATCAGCTGTTTGACTGTCTGGTAATTTAGAGAGTGCATTTACTTGTAAAAATTTCGTCGGAACAGCAAGTAGTATTAAATTTAATAAGCAACTGCAACAGAGTGTCGATTGCTGCAATTATTTAATAATAAAGTTTAAAGTTTCTATTGAGAGAGTAAGTTGAATTTTCGTACTTATGACCCACTTCTCACATCGAAACGTAAGAAAAGGTGAAAGAAGGTTATTATTAAGAATTGATGAATGAAGAGGCATATGGTGGAAATTAGTGTAAATTACATTTGATACTTTGTTCGATATGTGGGCCATTAACGATATGATTAGTCATATCTATGATTATCCCAGTGGGGAAGAGTAAGATCTGATTCTTTTGTTTGTATTTTGGATACAAACAATAGTGTGGAATTGAATGTACATAACAAAACAGAACGAAACGGATATGACGTTTTCTATGGGAGTTTTTGTTAAATTATGCTGGAATGCTTAGGTAAATGCTTGCTGAAGAATTTTTGGTATTGTTTCGTCCTTTTCGTTGTGATTGTTGAATATTGTAAATCCAGCCAATATTACTTCCATGGCATATACAGCCAAACACCTATGGGTTACAAATAATGCCCATAAACCTTGTATTCATGTCATAAAACTCTAAACAAATATATCAAGGTCTCTTTGTTGGCGCCACTTCAATGTAAAAAAACTGAATTTTTATGTTTTTATGATATAATTGATTTAAAAAAAGAACCTCTTTTAAATTTCTTGTTTGTATCTTAATTAGAGTGCTCCTCGTTTGATATGATGTCAGACTTCTTGCCAAATAAGGTAATACTGTATAGTAGGTATCACTTTAATTATATTAACAATTGTCTTCCCATTCATTATTGAATAATTTTTTGCCAAAAAAAAAAACGAAAATTTTAATGTACGCAATATTTGCAATATAACTTTATGATCCCTTCTTTTAAAGCAGGAAAAAATCCTAAATTACTTTGTTGGAAATGTTCCACCTCCTCGTAGATTTTTAGAATTTCTAAAACAAAACATCTCTTGTTTTTCGAAGGATATAACCTTAGGAGGGTATGTAGTCTGGCGGATTGTGCGGTATGCCTTAGCATTCTGGATAAAGTCAATGGAAAGACCTTATTATGTATCATAGAATTAAAACACTGAACACTACTATTATATTGTTTTTCTTGATATCAATCATCCAACAAGATACTAGAGATAAATGGCAGGAACAATGGAGGAATGAGACAAAGGACAGATGAACACACCGACTTATAACCGAGAAAAGATATGGTAAAGTGACGTACTACATTGCTCAGATGCTGTCTGGCCACAAATACTTTCGAAAGAATCTTCGTATAAGGAAATGCAGCTCATAAAACTGATTATGAGGTTGCTTCTACTAAAACAATATTTTTTAGTAGAAGCAACGTCATCATCCGTGACGAGAAAGTAGAAGGCCTTTTGTAGAACACGTTCTCCACAAGAAAAAGTTTGTCATGGACAGGACGACATGAGTAATTAAGACTTTAATCTGGATGCGGACTAAAAGAAGAATAGTTGGTAATAATATCCTGAGGGATGGGTTTTTAGCCAGTATCGTCGATTGTGATGGAGCCCGGCACAGGTGCATAATCAGTTTTCTACTCTTACCCGCAAAAAAAATATACTAGAGTGGATATGTAGCGAACCAATATTCCAACTAAGAGGTATTTTAATTCACTATAGAAATAAAATTTTGACAAATTTTTTATAGAAATAAAATTTTGACAACATTTTTTATAGAAATAAAATTTTGACAAAATTTTTTATAGAAATAAAATTTTGACAAAATTTTCTACAGAAATAAAATTTTGACAAAATGTTCTATAGAAATAATATTTTGACAAAATTTTCTATAGAAATAAAATTTTGGCAAAATTTTATATAGAAATAAAATTTTGACAAAATTTTCTATAGAAATAAAATTTTAACAAAATTTTCTATAGAAATAAAATTTTGACAAAATTTTCTATAGAAATAAAATTTTGACAAAATTTTCTAAAGAAATAAAATTTTGACAACATTGTCTAAAGAAATAAAATGTTGACAAAATTTTCTATAGAAATAAAATTTTGACAAAATTTTCTATAGAAATAATAAAATTTTGACAACATTGTCTAAAGAAATAAAATTTTGACAACATTGTCTAAAGAAATAAAATTTTGACAAAATTTTCTATAGAAATAAAATTTTGACAAAATTTTCTATAGAAATAATATTTTGACAAAATTTTCTATAGAAATAAAATTTTGACAAAATTTTCTATAGAAATACAGTAGAATTCATTTATAGCGACCTCGGTTATAACGACCATCCGTTTATAACGACGGATTTTCAAAGCAAGTTTGGTTCTTAATAGTTTGTACATGCGCAAGTATTCGCTTAGAACGACTCCGGTTTTAGCGACCAACTGCTTTTAACGACCAATTTGCACGTCTGCTTTGGAATGGACATTCGGTTATAACGACGATGTAAGTTCTGTGTACTAATTTTTATTTTTTTCATTCCATTTTTTGTCGTCAGCCAATACTAAATAAAGAAACATATACTGCGGGGAATCACAGAATTTGTTTTCGACTATTCCAAACAGAGATGCAATTGACAAAGAAGAAATATTCAAACCAGTTTGAGTCGTAAAAGCTGATGGACGCATAAACATTCACTTTTTAATTACCAGCGGTGTTATAGAAATTTTTTATTTACATAAGAATCTGTAATTCAGCTCAACCAAACGCAGGTAAGGTTGCGTGCTGCACTTTTACTTGGATAAATACTGTTATATCAAAGAGGGGGTTCCGAGAGATTATATAGTTCCGTTGAAATTATTTAAAGTAAATTATTAAAAGAAATTTTTGTAAGTAGAAAACAAACCACAATTCTAAACTATTTCCAATCTCAATAAATATGAATATACATGATAAAAAAAAAACTTAAAAATGTTGTGTACACTTATTTGGATACAACGACGTTCGGTTATAACGACGTATAATTTCGGTCCCTTGACGTTGGCTATAACCGAATTCTACTGTAGTTTTGACAAAATTTTCAATAAAATAAAATTTTCAATAAAATGAAATTTTCAATAAAATAAAATTTTCTATAGAAATAGAATTTTGACAAATTTTTCTATAGAAATAAAATTTTGACATAATTTTCTATGGAAATAAAATTTTAACAAAATTTTCTATAGAAATAAAATTTTAACAAAATTTTCTATAGAAATAGAATTTTGACAAAATTTTCTATAGAAATAAAATTCTGACATAATTTTCTATGGAAATAAAATTTTAACAAAATTTTCTATAGAAATAGAATTTTGACAAATTTTTCTATAGAAATAAAATTTTGACATAATTTTCTATGGAAATAAAATTTTGACAAAATTTTCTATAGAAATAAAATTTTAACAAAATTTTCTATAGAAATAAAATTTTGACAAAATTTTCTATAGAAATAAAGTTTTGACAAAATTTTCAATAAAATAAAATTTTCTATAGAAATAAAATTTTGACAAAATTTTCTATAGAAATAAAATATTGACATTTTCTCTCTTTTGGTTAGCTACACTGCAGTAAAGTCAACGCATAATTTTAAGCTTAAATCAAAGCAATAAGAAATAAAAATTTGGCAATATTTTCTATAAAAATATAATTTTTATTGTTTGTTGTCGTGTGGCAACCGTGTATGTAACCCATATAGGAATATTCTCGGATTTTATTATACCATACAGCGCAATAAAGTTAAATAAATAATATCATTTATGAATTAAATTATATTTTGATTTTATTATAGTGCGTGCAGCTATGGCCCGAAGAACACAGGTATCATCAATTGATGTTCCTGACAATCCTGAAGATTTAGAAAGTCCAGATAGTATAGAAGTTGGAACTCTAACTATTCAAGATACCGAAACAAAATCCAATCAAAAAGGTAAACATATAAAAAAAATCGGAAATTTCTCTTAAATAAAAAAAGCGATATCTGAAAATCACACACACATTTCCATTATTTTTAAGACATTTGGGAACGTCCATCACGTTATAATCCGCACAACCTTCCAGAAGACAACAGTTCTGCATTAATATTCGAAATTCTCTCTGCACGCATATTGCCTCCGGAAGGTGAAGATTTAAAAGTGAAAAGATATGTAGTGTATAATGTAACCGTACGGCAAGATTCTCGAATTCAAATGGATCAACAACCAGCAACTATAGAAAGACGTTATACAGATTTTCGTGATATGTACCAAACGCTGAAACGAGACTATCCGCAGCACATGGCCAACATTGATTTTCCCAATAAGGTGTTAATGGGGAATTTTTCCGCATCCCTTATTGCCGATAGAAGTTTGGCATTTGAACAACTACTAACGTACATTGTGCGAAATCCTGTTCTAAGATCGACTACAACATTTTTGGATTTCTTACAAGATAATGAATTATCAAAGGCATGTCAATTATTAGATGAACGAAATGATGCATGCATTGGATTGTTGGAAAATACTTTTATGCTTCTAAATAAAATTTTCATGGATCGTTCCAAGCCAGTGCTATTGATATTATGCCGATTGGTGTGTGCCTGTACTAATTCCCCTGTACCCCATCCATCGGCAGAAAAATGGGCTGCATTGGCATTAAATCGATATGAGACACTATGTGATATAGATCTCTTACCCTTATATATACCGCTTCTACATACTTGTGCCCATTTATGGTAAGTTATTAGAGATTTTTTTAAAGTTCTATTTTTTACATAACTTCTTTTGTATTAGGTGGCAGAAAGGCCGAGATCAAAAACCCATAACGGAACGTTTAACGGATATGTCGAAAAAGGGTATTAGCATTAATAATAATCCGACTTTAATGCAAGCTATCCATAAACTAGATCCTCGTTCAGAGACTATTTAATAAATAGTCTGAAAGAATTCCATGTATTCTCCTCGTATATTTAATAAGTTTAAGTTGTAGTAAAGCAAAAACAAAAAGTGCAATTGTTGTAATTTCAACATGTAGTTTTGGAATATTTATATACATACATATAAAAAAATATTTATTTGATATTATACACATATATATGATGAAAATATTTATCACAAGATTAGCAGACGATATTCTTTGCATCACTGTTTTTGGTAAAGAAAACCAACAAACTAACTTTATACACATGTCTTTGTTTTTTGTATTATTTGTATTGGTATTATTTCATTTTGTAAAAATATACGTACATTTTATGTACATGCTTATGAATGTAAGTAATTTCAATGGTTCTCTTTTATTTCCTATTCTAAGCCCAGTGGATGATGATGTTAACATTTTTGAATGGTCAGCGTGTTTCGTCAATTTAGTTGAACTAGCTCGATTTGGGGATATATAGCAACTATGTTAAGAGAGACTTTAACCTACATTTTAATAAAACTCTGATAGTTCAAGTTTAGCTTACCAACTCGAAAATAACATCGATACTTCTAGGTTAGGTGGATTATATACACACAGAAACGTCCATTTTGGGACATCCTCTTCATATGAAACCATTTAGAGAATCCTAGCAGAAGGTAAAACATTGCTTCGGACGAAACTGGAATACAGCTTTGGACATAATTTTAAGCAAAATCTACTAGGCCAGTTTTCTTTTAATTTCAAATCCGATATTGTTAATTTGGTTAAAAGTTATTTTTTCACAAATTTTACTGTGCGAGTCTATCCGAAGGTTTTGTGCTGATACCCCAAATTTAAATCTTTTCACATTAACTATAATTATTATTTCTATAGAACATTTTGTCAACATTTTATTTCTATAGAAAATTTTGTCAAAATTTTATTTCTATAGAAAATTTTGTAAAAATTTTATTTCTATAGAAAATTTTGTAAAAATTTTATTTCTATAGAAAATTTTGTAAAAATTTTATTTCTATAGAAAATTTTGTCAATATTTTATTTCTATAGAAAATTTTGTAAAAATTTTATTCCTATAAATAATTTTGTCAAAATTTTATTTCTATAGAAAAAGTTGTCAACGTTTTTTTTCTATAGAAAATTTTTTCAAAATTTATTTCTATACAAAAATTTGTCAACGTTTTTTTTTCTATAGAAAATTTTTTCAAAATTTTATTTCTATAGAAAATTTTGCCAAAATTGTAGTTCTATAGAAAATTTTGCCAAAATTGTAGTTCTATAGAAAAATTGTCAAAATTTTATTTCTATAGAGATTTTTTTCTAAATTTTGTTTTATAGAAAATTTTGTCAAAATTTTATTTCTATAGAATATTTTGTCAAAATTTGTTAAGCTGAAATCAAAAAACAACAACAGGGCTTAAAAGACAAAACCAACAATAACAAAACGAATGAAAAAAAATTATTTCTATAGAAAATTTTGTCAACATTTTATTTCTATAGAATATTTTGTCAAAATTTTATTTCTATAGAAAATTTTGTCAAAATTTTATTTCTATGGAAAATTTTATTTCTATAGAATATTTTGTCAAAATTTTATTTCTATAGAAAATTTTGTCAACATTTTATTTCTATAGAAAATTTTGTCAAAATTTGATTTCTGTAGAAAATTATTTTTTTTATTTATTTGTATATTTATTATAATTAAAATTACAATAAATAAATAAAAGATTTAAGCACTAGCAACTAAAGCTATTGGCTTACAGAGCTTTCCAACCCAATTTTGAAAACATCAAGAAATCTACCAATCTACCAAACAATAAAAATAATCTACCATTTTTGGTAGAATTCTACCAACAATGGCAACCGTGACTGCAGGCAGGGATAGGGATACAAACGTCGACATTCCAAAGTTTGTGTGGGCAGATAAATTTTGTAACAGCTCTCCTATTAGATCAACAAAAGTTAAAAATCGACTTAAGTCGACTTTTTCTAATTACTTTTTTTTGAGTTTTGGAAAATTGATTAAATTTTGGATTCATAATAATCGACTTTTGATGTTGACTAAATAAAATATATTTGAAGCATACGATAAAAGTCGAAATCACAAAAATCGAGTTTTACAAACATTTAATGAGTGGTAAAGTCCAAATATCGTTTCTTTTTTTAATTTTGAAAATGTCTTAGGCTATGGCCACACTAGGCAAATATTTGACCAAAATGAGTGTCAAACATTTTTCTAGAAATATTTTCAAAATAGCTGGATACGGTTTTTGGAAAATAATCCTACCGAGATGTAATATATCCAATATGAGCTAAAAATGTTTGCTGGTTTTTCTGTGGCGACAGATTCTTTTTTGATTTCTGTCAAATATTTGCCCAGTGTGACCAAAGCTTAAGGCGATTCGCATTGCCGAGAATCTTGCAAGAGAGCGAATGGGTGAATATTTTCCATCACTCATCGCGAGCGCGAGTGAAATTTCACTGAAGAGCATACATCCATTTTGTTCGTTTAAATGAACAGTTTATTTAAGTAATAATCGTTGGAGAATTGTTCGTTTAATGGAACATTTAGTGCAACGAATAAGGGTATTTGTTGTAACACTTTCGTGTTCGGATTAAGTTTTATTTGTAAGTGATAAATAAGTAATAAAAACAAATTTCAATGAGTCCAATAGGGAAATTGGTTCATGCCCGATAAGCGTAAGCCATATATTTAAAATTTCAAATCTACTTTTTGATTTTGCTTATTACGCCTACATATTTGTGTTTAGAATAATTCACCAGGTGTAAGGGATGATGTTCACTATTCATTTCAGATCATAATATTTAATGTTAACTTATATCGTATAAAATTTCAGGGGCATAATCTTAATATTAACAAAATGCTTACTTACAATTACGTACGTGTTTCCTTAACTATTGTGTTAAAAATGAACTGGAATTCAATGTACTAGAGTTAATACCCGACATCGATGTATGAGTTGCCACAGCAGTACGTTGATAGCGGGCTATATGATCTAAGGAATGTGGTAAAATTGGTCGAACACTATGCATTTCCAATAAAGTTAAATTATCCAGTTTGGCATATGTTCCCTCTCCTTTGATAAAGGCATCAATGGAAGTACGTAATTTTGATTCACGTATATCAAATATATCTTTTATAATAGTACGAATTTCTTCACACCTTGGGACATCATCAGGTGCAGTGCTCATAATCAACTGAGCCTCTATCATATAATGTTCACTTGGCATTTTAGTAAAGAATCTGGAAATGGAAAATATAATCTTTTAGAAAATGAAATTGTTTGCTATTGCATTGCTTCCTTACTTTGAACGTTTTTCCTCTTCCTTGATTTCCTCCAATAGATCCATGTCCATCCACTCTGGTGGAACTATACGGCATTTTTGTTGTTTTCGCAAATGTATACCCAGCCATAGGGGAACGTGGACTGGCATACCTTCAAAATTTTTTGTAGACATTGTATAAATCCTTGCATTTCATTTGATATAGGAAAATTACCTGCTCTGAAAGGCCCCACAGATCCCGATATTAAATGTAATGGATCAAATGAAAAATTAGGTATTATTCCTATAATAGATTTTTCACCAATAAATTCAATTACACAAGGTTCCATAATGTGAAAAATATTTTTTGTTGTCTAAACAAAAAAAAACTATTGTTTTAATAACAGCTAAATAATTTAGCTCCCAATAAGCCCGCGGAAATGAATATCAGCTGGATAAAAGGGATGATTATACATACGTAAACGTGGCGTATCGTGAAATATCAGATGTATACGTTATAGGGCATTCAGAAGCCAAGATTCATTGCTCAGAGTTCAAGAATTTCTTTCAATTATTAATAGCTCCTTTCGAGAACCCGATAATTTTTGATCATTATCACAAACTTTTACTGGAAGTCGTTCGTTTACACCAAAAAGCCAGCAAAAGAGAACCGGAGAGAGACTACATTTACAGTTATCAGATAGAGAAATTGCAAATTGTTGCTAGATATTTTCCTCCAGTAAAATCTTACAAACCATAACCAGATGGTTGTTGATAACAAACAAAGCACCAGTACAATGTACATGTTCCGCAACTACAATTGAAAGTTAAAAATCAGGATTCGTTTTTTGGTTTTAATTTTTTATGCGTCTTATAGACTATAAGTTTTTCCGGACGTAATGTCTGTGTTTGTAAAAAACCGTACAGTGTGACCAATCGATACAACAACCCGTTGATGACTAAAAAATCGGTAAATTTGTTATCGATCCAATAAACATGCAGCAGTATCAATTATGCCTTCGGACT
Organism: Haematobia irritans; assembly: GCF_050003625.1. Lineage (NCBI taxonomy): Eukaryota > Metazoa > Arthropoda > Insecta > Diptera > Muscidae > Haematobia > Haematobia irritans. The sequence continues at coordinate 217,257,151 of NC_134398.1, read as the reverse complement.
TAACTAATAATGTGACCAATATTTGGGATATTTTCGACCAATGTCGTCCGGATAAACTTCCCTGCCAACATTTTTTGAATTTGGGGACTCTTTTGAGAATCCCCACTACGTCGAAAACAATCATATACGACATCAAAAACTCGTCGGAAAAGCGCCGTCACTATTGAGAAGTTGTACCACGCCAAGTTACTACAAAAATGTTTCGCATGAGTGCAATTATTAGGTGCCTTTATAGATCAATTTAGAACGACGCCAATAAGGGACCCTCCAAACAATCAGAAAAAGTGCATTTTAAGATAGTTGTAAAAGAATCATTGTGGTCGAGTAAAACACGTTTGTTTAGATATTTATTAATTTGATTAAACATTTACAAATTCTTAAAAATATAACATTTATACCACTATCACATTACATTTAACATAATTTTTGGCATTAATGATGATGTTGAGTTACAAGTAGCGAGTTACATGTTTCTGCGTCTATCAACCAGTGTTTTTATTCCATGGAGGCAGCGTGTCTGTAAAATATCTGAAAAACAATCACTTTATTCCATATGGAAAATCACCAAATTGTTCACCAATACACCTTTCACAATTTTAAGCGTATAATCTATGTTTTCAGAACTTTATTTTCGTTTTTATTTAATTAAAATATAACAAGCTGGTTGCGCTTGGCGTTTCACAAAAAAATGGCTTTTTTAACAGTAGGGATGGCAAATTACTTGCATGTACTTTTTGATGTACCTTTTCATGATGGTTGAAGTGACATTTACGAGTCTGTGGTAACGATGAGGTTGAAATGGAACTTTGAAATGCTGGCAGGGTTATATTCTGCACAGCGCATTACCCTAATCCTTTGAAAAAATGTTTGAAATTTACCATTTTTCAAATGTTTGTGTTTATTGGGTTATACTACGTTCGCACTAGACACGAAATCCTCGTAAACGAGGTTTTTGGACGAAATCCCGAATCTCAGTAGATTTGCAGCTGGCTCGTAGAGGATGTCAACAAAGTCTCTTTCAAAATCCCCTATTCTGCCTTGTACAATTGTGTTTTTAGTACTAAAAATCCGCGTTTTGCAACCCTGCCCCAATTTTCCTTGTAGATGAATGTGTGTGTGCGTGTACACATACGGGTTTGTGTTTGGATTGATATATTTACAAACAGCCGTTACATCCTCAAATCTATGAAAACTCGCTATTTTGCCAGTCCGAACACTTGAGATTTGTAAAGAGATGTTGGTTCTAAATAGCGAGATTTCGCGTCTAGTGCGAACGTCGTATTGATGCCGGTGTGTTAAAGTACGAGAGCACCAGTTTGATGCCATCACAATAACGTACCGATCTAAAATTTCCATCTCTGTTGCTGGCTGTCGTAAACGAAAGAAAGAAAGAAGGAAGAAGGTGGAAGAAAACAAAAATCCTTAAAAGATGAGTGATTTAAAGGAACCTTTGGACATGGTATCCAAGGGATCTCTAGAAAATGGCAACAAAATACACTTTACCAAGGAGGTTAAAGAGGTCATTGACAAGGTAAACAATATGCTGGCAATATGGAAACGTAATCAATATGGCATACGCATAGCTTTGGAGAGTATAAAGTGCAATAGGATTAGGGCATATGTATTTGTGGCAAACAAGATATTGGATTTTTCCATTTTATAAAAGTATTTAATTATGAATATTGTGTTCCCCCTCCAAGGTTCTTAAATCCGATGATCCTATGGATGCACCCGATTTCAACTGTGTGGACTATATCAATCAACTCTTTCCCAATGAGCAATCTTTGGCTACCATTGATGAGACCATACAGCGGATGCAATGCGAAGTATCCCTCATTGATGATAATATACGTTCCGTTGTGCGTGGACAAACCAATACGGGTCAAGATGGTCAAATGGCTTTGTATGAAGCTCAAAAAGTTATCTCCACTTTGTATGATCACATAATCGATGTAAAGACCAGAGCTGAAAAGACTGAAGAAATGGTAAAAGAAATTACACGAGACATCAAGCAATTGGATTGTGCAAAACGTAATTTAACCTCGGCCATTACCACATTGAATCATTTGCACATGTTGGTGGGCGGTATTGAGAGTTTGGAGAAATTAATTGAGAAACGATTGTATGGAGAAATCCTCAATCCTCTTCAGGCCATAACAGAGGTCAATCAACATTTCCAACAATATTCGGATATTGAAGAAATAAAAAATCTCTCCCAAAGTGTCGATCGTATACAGGTCACTTTGGCTCATCAAATAACCGAAGACTTTAAAGAGGCCTTTTCAGCCAAATCAAATTCGGGACATCGTCTGGGTTTACATCAGTTAGCCGATGCCTGTAAAGTTGTGTCTGTCTTAGATCCTAAGGTTAAGAAAGAACTCTTGAAATGGTTTATAGCCCAGCAATTGGAGGAGTACCTACATTTGTTCCATGAAAATCAAGATATTGCATGGTTGGATAAAATTGATAAACGTTATGCATGGTTGAAACGTCATCTTTTGGATTTTGAAGATAAATTTGGTTCGGTATTTCCCTTAGACTGGGAGGTATCCGAACGTATCACAGTGGAATTTTGTCGTCTTACACGAGACCAGTTATCACAAATTATGGCAAAGAGGACAAATGAAATAGATGTTAGACTATTGTTGTTTGCCATTAATAAGACACAAGCTTTTGAACAATTGTTGTCGAAAAGATTTACTGGAGTAACATTGGGCCATAACAATAACACTGCTGAAAAGCTAACTACAACCACCTCCTCATTATCGGATACATCATCGGGGGATGGTATAAATACAGCTTTGGTTGTATTCCATGATCAAATAGGCAGTTGTTTCAAGGCTCATCTTGATATCTACATTCGAAGTATAGATAGAAATTTATCAGAACTAATCGAAAAGTTTATTGAACAGGCTAAAGAGCCACTTAAAATAGCCGAGGCCAAAACTACAGTGTATCCAAGGTAAACAATTCAAGAAGGAAATATGAATTTTATTAATTTTATCTTATTTTTCTCATTTAGCTCTGCCGATCTGTTTGTATTTTATAAAAAATGCATGGTACAATGTAATCAATTGAGTAACGAGCAACCAATGTATGAATTGGCTATGGTTTTCAAGAAATACCTGCGTGAATATGCCAGTAAAGTGCTTGAGTTTAGTATACCAAAATTGTTAACAACATCAACTTCCATAGGTAAGTACATACCATGTATTTTTTAATTTATTTTTTTATTGCAATTTCGCATAATTTCCTCATAACACTGCTTACTTGTATTAGCGAAATTTATTTTGCCTTTTTTATATATTATTTGGGTTTTTTGGTTTGATTTATATGTTTTGCATTCACTAACACTGCCATTGTAGTTTTTATAAATATTGGGAATCTATCAGTACGTTTGGAGTTCTTCCCTAGCAAGGGCAACCAGACGAAACCAATCTTCAAAGTCGAAAATTTATTATAAAACTAGTATATACAGTATTAAGTTCGGCCGGGCCGATTCCTAAATCTCCATCACAATGAATCAAATATAATAGTATCGTCTGAAAGCCCTTAATGGGTTACTTGAACATATATGTAATTTCAGATCGGTTCAAATGATACGCTTCCTGAAGTTATATTGATTCGAAATCATTCTGTAAAATGAGTCTGGAAATTTTACTTTTAGTTTCGACCAATTCGAATGACCAGTGCCTCTTCTATACCTCAAGAAGCCAAATCGGGAGATCGGTCTATATGGGATCTATAGAAAAATATGGGGCGATATACAGCATATTCGGCAAACCTATTTGTTGTCCGAAAATATCGAGATTTCCACCATATTTGACGTACCTTTTTTGTGGTTCTAATATACCTCTACATTTCCAAATTCAGGCCAATCGGATAAAAACTACGGTTTGTAAAAGCCCAAGAAGTCAAATCGGGAGATTTATCTATATGAGGACAAAACCAAACTAAGGACC
>NC_134398.1:216917765-216953089 GCF_050003625.1 Haematobia irritans | reverse complement strand
GCAATAGATATAAAATTTTGACAACATTTTCTATAGAAATAAAATTTTGACAAAATTTTCTATAGCAATAAAATTTTCACAACATTTTCAATAAAAATAAAATTTTGACAAGATTGACAACTTTGTAAAAAAAATATTTCTGTGGAACATTTTGTCAAAATTTTATTTCTATAGAAAATTTTTGTCAAAATTTTATTTCTATAGAAATTTTTCTCTGAAAACTACCAGATATACCAATAGCCATATTGATGATGGCCCCCATAGGGTTAAACTAATTGAATAACTCTGATCTGTTTCAAACAATAAAGGCCAAGCCATAAACATTGCCAACATTTTATTTAATACCAATATTTCAAACTCTATTACATGCGGTCTCCAATGGGTTAAATGGCCATTACATATTTGACAAAATTTTCTATAAATTTTAACAAAATTTTCTATAGAAATAAAATATTTACAAAATTTTCTACAGAAATAAAATTTTGACAACGTTTTCTATAGATATTGAATTTTGACAAAATGTTCTATAGAAATAAAATTTTGACAAAATTTTTATAGAAATAAAATTTTGACAAAATTTTGTATAGAAATAAAATTTTGATAACATTTTCTATAGAAATAAAATTTTGACAAAATTATCGATAGAAATAAAATGTTGACAATTTTTTTTTATAGAAATAAAATTGTGACAAAATTGTCTATAGATATCAATTTCGACAATATTATTAATAGAAATAATATTTTGCCAAATTTTCGATAGAAGTAAAATTTTGACAAAATTTTCTATAGAAATAAAATTTTGATAAAATAGAAATAATATTTTGCCAAATTTTCGATAGAAATAAAATTTTGACAAAATTTTTTATAGAAATAAAATTTTGATAAAATTTTCTATAGAAATAAAATTTTAACAAAATTTTCTTTAGAGAAAAAAATTGACAAATTTTTTTCCCTAGAAATAAATTTTTGACAAAATTTTTAATAGAAATAAAATTTTGATAAAATTTTCAATAGAAATAAAATTGTGACAAAATTTTCAATAGAAATAAAATGTTGACAAAATTTTTATAAAAATAAAATTTTGACAAAATTTTCTATGAAATAAAATTTTAACAAAATTTTCTATAGAAATAAAATTTTGACAAAATTTTCTATACAAACAACATTTTGACGAAATTTTATATAGAAATAAAATTTTGACAAAATTTTCTATAGAAATAAAGAGTTTACAAAATTGTCTATAGAAATAAAATTTTGACAAAATTTTTATAGAAATAAAATTTTAACAAAATTTTCTATAGAAATAAAATTGTGACAAAATTTTCCATAGAAATAAAATTTTGACAAAATTTTCTATAGAAATAAAATTTTGGCAAATTTTTCCATAGAAAAAAATTTAATATTTTCTATAGAAATAATATTTTGACAAAATTTCCTATTGAAATAAAATATTGACAAATTTTTCTTTAGAAATAAAATTTTGGCAAAATGTTCTATAGAAATAAAATTGTAACAAAATTTTTTATAGAAATAAAATTTTGGCAAAATTTTCGCATGGCTATATTGCAATATCAGCGTGAATAGTCTAAGTGAGCCTGATACATCGGGCTGCCACCTAACCATCAATGTTTTTGGTTGCATTTTTTTTTTCAAAATTCTATGCTAAAAACCACTGCATGCTACTCAACCACTGTGTCTCTTTGACTATGACTCCTTTTACAAAAACAATACCAACAACAAACAATGGACAAAAAAGCTACAGTAACAACAACAGCAACAACAATGGAGAAATTTATGGGAAAATTCACTTTTGTTTGATGGTGATGCGCAGATGTTGACTTTTTCCACATGCTCGCACAGCAACACATACACACACACACATTCAGGCAAACGACTAAAAACGAATGCTTTCGGAAAGTTTGTAAAGAGGTTTGTTTGCTTTGTCCATACTGTATGAGTGTGTTTCGTGCTTTTCCTTAACTTCGTTTCCCTCTCAATCCGCAGCGAAGCATTCTACTTGACTGTTGGGATAAAACGAATGTCAGCCATAGACTGACTGACTAATCGAGACAAAGCGATTGGGGATATTGTGCAGAAATGCTTTTGGCTTTTCTCAAGTTCTGTTGGGGAGAGGGTTGGTAAATGGTGGACATTGAATGGTGGCACATAGAGTGGTTGGAGAGATGGTGGCTCTTTATCTATCTCCTTTTTGGGTTTCAGTGTATGTATGTCTGTGTGTGTTTAACGGATTTTCTAAAATACTTGCTTTGTGTTGTTGTTGTTGCTGTTGATGTTTTATTTTCCACTGCCACTATAGCTTTTCTTGCATTGAGCAAACATATCAACACTCACACACACATACAAATACCCAACAGATAGAAACACTCTCTTTTTGCATTAAACGGCAGCAAATTGAATTGAACTTTTTATTGTGAAAGTTTTTGTCTGCTGCTGCAGACTTTCGGTTCGGTCATTTCTGTATTTCTGGGCTCCTATTACAAATTTCGCGTAATTTATTCAATTTGGAAAAGAGATTTTCCTCAAAATGAAAATCACATTTTCCTAGTCTGCCTTCTTTCCACCAAACTAAAATTCCAAAATAAATTATCCATGACATTCCCCACATTTTATTGCTAATAAGTGGGAAAATCCATTTTATTTTTCTCAATACGTCTGGATGTGTGACCTAAATATGCGGGGAAAACATGGGGTATTTTTGTTTTCTTCAGGAAAAAACTCGTTTTTTTTTCTCAAAAATGTATATTTTGTAAGTTCACATAAAAAAGCTTAATGGATTTCGATGTCAATATTACGAAAAGAGGCTGTAGTTTATATGGGAAATGGAAAATTATTGCAACATGTTTTCATACACTGAAAAAAAAAATATGTCGTGAGCAGAGACCCTACAAAACTTGACAATTAATTATCCAATATCAAATCAGTTTAAAGCATAAAATGAAGCCGACTCATTTTTGTCGTCGGCGGCTGACGCTAAATGTTTCCCTCCGGCGGCGGCGGCTTGACGGCTAAACCGATATAGATTTATCCAATATAAAATCCGTTTGAAATTATCCGAATGGTAATGAGATTAGTTGTACGACCAATCTTACAATCAAATTTACGTTTCATTAAAATTTTATGTGCTCAATTTTTGCAAATAAGCTTGATATTGATTAATTGTGGGTTGAAGGTTCAAAATGTTGGCGACAAATTTAACAATTATTAATAATTTTTTCTAATCGCAATTAATATTTTTGATTATTTTGCGGCTCAATTTGGGTCGAGATGAGTCGACATATTCGGTGGTGGCGTCGACTGCCAAAAATTTTCTATAGAAATAAAATTTTGACAACACTTTCTATAGAAATAACATTTTGAAAAAATTTTCTATAGGAATAAAATTTTGAGAAAATATTGTATAGAAATAAAATTTTGAGAAAATTTTCAATAGAAATAAAATTTTGAGAAAATTTTCTATAGAAATAAAATTTTGAGAAATGTTCTCTGTGGAAATAAAATTTTGACAAAATTTTCTATAGAAATAAAATTTTGACAAAATTTTTTATAGAACTAAAATTTTGACAACACTTTCTATAGAAATAAAATTTTGGGAAACTTTGGTATAGAAATAAAATTTTGAGAAAATTTTCTATAGAAATGAAATTTTGAGAAAATGTTCTACAGAAATAAAATTTTGACAAAATTTTCAATAGAAATAAAGTTTTGGGTAAATTTTCAATAGAAATAAAATTTTGAGAAAATATCTAGAGAAATAAAATTTTGACAAAATTTTCTATGGAAATAAAATTTTGACAAAATTTTCTATGGAAATAAAATTTTCTATAGAAATAAAATTTTGACAAAATTTTCTATAGAAATACAATTTTGACAAAATTTTCTATAGAAATAAACTTTTGACAACACTTTCAATAGAAATAAAATTTTCTATAGAAATAAAACTTTGTCAAAAAAAATTTTTTTTTGAAAAATTTTGTCAAAATTTTCTGTACAAATAAAATTTTGAAAAAAAATTCTATAGAAATAAAGGTTCAAGTGTGGTTCTTTGTTGGGTTTAATAAACTGCCTGAATTTACTCTTATAATTGGTTGATAATTTTGCTGCAAGTAGAGGATGCTGATGATGAATGTGGTAATTCCGAAAAGTGCGTCCATCCAACCATCTTGCAGTCTATAGGGCTTTACCCAAATAAATTTGACAAACATTCTTTTCCTCTGTTGGTTAAGCTACACTTGTAGTTTAGTCAACGTAATGGTTTTAAAGCTGAGATCAAAACAACAAATAAGAAGTAAAAGTTTGACAAAAATTTCTATAGAAATAAAATGTAGACAAAATTTTCGATAGAAACAAAATTTTGACAAAATTTTCTATAGAAATAAAATTTTGACAACATTTTCTATAGAAATAAAATTTTGACAAATTTTTCTATAAAAATACAATTTTGGTAAAATGTTCTATAGAAATAAAATTTTGAGAAAATTTTCTATAGAAATAAAAATTTGACAAAATTTTCTATAGAAATACAATTTTGACAAAATTTTCTATAGAAATAAAATTTTGACAAAATTTTCTATAGAAATAAAATTTTGAGAAAATTTTCTATAAAAATAAAAATTTTACAAAATTTTCTATAAAAATAAAATTTTGAGAAAATTTTCTATGGAAATAAAATTTTGAGAAAATTTTCTATGGAAATAAAATTTTGACAAAATTTTCTATGGAAATAAAAGTTTGACAAAATGTTCTATAGAAATAAAAGTTTGACAAAATTTTATATTGAAATAAAATTTTGAGAAAATTTTCTATAGAAATTTTCTATAGAAATAAAATTTTGACAACAATTTCTATAGAAATAACATTTTGAAAAAATTTTCTATAGAAATAAAATTTTAACAAAATTTTCTATAGAATAAAATTTTTCAACACTTTCTATGGAAATAAAATTTTGAGAAAATTTTCTATAGAAATGAAATTTTGAGAAAATTTTCTACAGAAATAAAATTTTGAAAAAATTTAGAAATAAAATTTTGAGAAAATTTTCTATAGAAATAAAATTTTGAGAAAAATTTCTACGGAAATAAAATTTTTGAAAATTTTCTATGGAAATAAAATTTTTGAAAATTTTCTATGGAAATAAAATATTTGAAAAATTTCGATAGAAATAAAATTTTGACAACACTTTCTATAAAAATAAAATTTTGAGAAAATTTTCTATGGAAATAAAATTTTGACAAAATATTCTTTAAAAATAAAATTTTGACAAAATTTTCTATAAAAATAAAATTTTGAGAAAATTTTCTATGGAAATAAAATTTTGAGAAAATTTTCTATGGAAATAAAATTTTGACAAAATTTTCTATGGAAATAAAATTTTGACAAAATTTTCTATGGAAATAAAATTTTGACAAAATTTTCTAAATAAATAGAAATAAAATTTAGAGAAATTTTTATATAGAAATAAAATGTTGAGAAAATTTTCTATGGAAATAAAATTTTTGAAAATTTTCTATAGAAAAAACATTTTGTCAAAATTTTTTATAGAAATAAAATTTTTGAAAATTTTCAATGGAAATAACATTTTGTCAAAATTTTCTATAAAATAAAATTTTGACAATATTTTCTATAGAAATAAAATTGTGAGATAATTTTCTATAGAAATAAAATTTTTGAAAATTTTCTTTAGAAATAAAATATTGAGAAAATTTTCTATAGAAATAAAATTTTGACAAAATTTTCTATAGAAATAAAATTTTGAGAAAATTTTCTATAGAAGTATTTGTTTGAGAGATTTCTGGTAAGATTTTCTTAAAATGAGTGAAATAGTCCCGACAAAATTTTCTGCAGAAATAAAATTTTGACAAAATTTTCTCTAGAAATAAAATTTTGACAAAATTTTCTATAGAAATAAAATTTTGACAAAATTTTCTATAGAAATAAAATTTTCGTTTTTTTTGTTTGTTTTTATTGTTGGGTTGTACTGGTGCGGTTCACTTTGGGTTTAGTGAACTGCCTGAATTTATTCTGATAATTGGTTGATAGTTTTGCTGCAAGTAGAGGATGCTGATGTGGTAATTCCGAAACGTGCGTCAATCCAACCATCTTGCAGTCTATAGGGCTTTGCCCAAATAAATTTGACAAACATTCTTTTCCTCTGTTGGTTAAGCTACTCTTGTAGTTTAGTCAACGCAAATTTTCAATAGAAACAAAATTTTGACAAAATATTCTATCAAAATATAATTTTGGACAAAACTTTCTATAAAAATAACATTTTGGTTAGAGATCGGTTTATATAGGAAAAAGGATTTATGAGAAATCGTTTTTGAAAAAAGGCATTCATAAACAAGTATGGAAAGTATAAAGTCGGGCGGGCCGACTATATTATACCCTGCACCACTTTGTAGATCTAAATTTTCGATACCATATCACATCCGTCAAATGGGTTGGGGGCTGTATATAAAGGTTTGTCCCAAACACATACATTTAAATATCACTCGATCTGGACTGAATTTGATAGACTTCTACAAAATCTATAGACTCAAAATGTAAGTCGGCTAATGCACCAGTGTGGAACATAATGTTAGTAAAAAAGAAATATGGGAAACATTTAAATCCGAAGCAATTTTAAGGAAATTTCGCAAAAGTTTATTTATGATTTATCGCTCGATATATATGTATTAGAAGTTCAGGAAAATTAGAGTCATTTTTACAACTTTTCGACTAAGCAGTGGCGATTTTAAAAGAAAAATGTTGATATTTTGACAATTTTTGTCGAAATCAGAAAAACATATATATGGGAGCTACATCTATATCTGAACCGATTTCAACCAAATTTGGCACGCATAACTACAATGCTAATTCCACTCCCTGTGCAAAATTTCAACTAAATCGGAGTTAAAATTGGCCACTGTGGTCATATGAGTGTAAGTCGGGCGAAAGCTTTATATGGGAGATATATCTAAGCCTGAACCGATTTCAAGCAAATTTTGCACACATAGCTACAATGCTACTTCTACTCCCTGTGCAAAATTTGAACTAAATCGGAGCACAAAATTGGCCTCTGTGGTCATATGAGTGTAAATCGGGCGAAAGCTATATATGGGAGCTATCTCTAAATCTGAACCGATTTCAACCAAATTTGGCACGCATAGCTACAATGCTAATTCTACTCCCTGTGCAAAATTTAAACTAGTTAAAAATTTTCCACTGTGGTCATATGAGTGTAAATCGGGCGAATGCTATATATGGGAGCTATATCTAAATCTGAACCGATTTCAATTAAATTTTGCACACTTGACTATACCACTAAGTGTTATGTTTCCACAAAATTTCAAGCAAATCGGTATAAAACTCTCGCTGCTGGGTCCATATTAGTGCACATCGGGCGAAAGATATATATGGGTGCTATATCTAAATCTGAACCGATTTCTTCCAAAATCAATAGGGTTCTATTCTGACCCAAATTAGGAACATGTGCCAAATTTGAAGACGATTGGACTTAAATTGCGACCTAGACTTTGATCACAAAAATGTGTTCACAGACAGACGGACGGACGGACGGACATGGTTATATCGACTCAGGGAACCACCCCGGGCATTATTGCCAAAGACACGGTGTGTGTATCTTGTCTCCTTCTGGGTGTTACAAACATATGCACTAACTTATAATACCCTGATCCACAGTGTGGCGCAGGGTATAAATATGGGAAACATTTAAATCTGAAGCAATTTTAATGAAACTTCGCAAAAGTTTATTTATGATTTATCGCTCGATATATATGTATTAGAAGTTTAGGAAAATTTGAGTCATTTTTACAACTTTTCGACTAAGCAGTGGCGATTTTACAAGGAAAATGTTGGTATTTTGACAATTTTTGTCGAAATCAGAAAAACATATATATGGGAGCTACATCTATATCTGAACCGATTTCAACCAAATTTGGCACGCATAGCTACAATACTAATTCTACTCCCTGTGCAAAATTTCAACTAAATCGGAGTTAGAAATTGGCCTCTGTGGTCATATGAGTGTAAATCGGGCGAAAGCTATATATGGGAGATATATCTAAATCTGAACCGATTTCAATAAAATTTGACACACTTGACTACACTACTAATTTTACTCCTAGTGCAAAATTTCAACAAAATGGGGGTAAAACCCTGGCTTCTGGGACCGTATTAGTCCATATCGGGCGAACGATATATATGGGAGCTATATCTAAATGTGAACCGATTTCAATAAAATTTGGCACACTTGACTATAGTACTAATTGTTCTTCTTGTGCTAAATTTTAAGCAAATTTGGGTAAAACTCTGGCTTCTGGGGCCATATAAGTCCATATCGGGCGAAATATATATATATATATATGGGAGCTATATCTAAATCTGAACCGATTTCTTCCAAAATTAATAGGGTTCTATTCTGAACCAAAACACATACTTGTGCCAAATTTTAAGTTGATTGGACTGCAACTGCGACCTAGACTTTGCTTACAAAAATGTGTTCACGGACAGACGGACATCGCTATGTCGACTCAAGAGCCCACCCTCATCATTTTTGCCAATGACACCATGTGTCTATCTCGTCTCCTTCTGGTTTGTTGCAAACATATGCACCAACTTATAATACCCTGTTCCACAGTGTGGCGCAGGGTATAAAAAACTTAAGAGCGGGGATAATTACTAATTGCATTTGGGATATAGAAAAAGGTGATGAAATTAGCTTTCGAATTTGAAATTCGAAGATAGTTACCAGTGTAAGGGTGTTGTCTTTGATAAACATTGAAAATATTATGCTGCATATCTTAAGGCGTCAATAGATTTAAGAATAAATCAGAATTTTTGTTAGCATTAATTTAATACAACTAGCTACCGCTAGAGTGTACCTTATTTTACTTGCTGACAGGGATGTTGCGCCTTTACCTGGGCCTATGTTAGTTTTTGGCCACCAAAAATTATGTAAATATAATTCTCCTTTTGTAAATAAAATATCCAAAATTTACATTCGCTTATTAAAGATATTTAGTTTACCAGTTCGTATTTTCGTTTATGTTAAGTCTGTGGTTTATATTCACATTCTCAAACCACAAATCGGCAAATGATGACAAATCAATTTAGGGCGAATATTTAATATATTAAAAATTTAATTGAATCAACAAATGTTTCAATTGAAACAAAAATCAATCACAAAAATTAATAGCATCAGTTAATTGTTTAATTGGATCAATTAATTATACCCTGCGCCACACTGTGGAACAGGGTATTATAAGTTAGTGCATATGTTTGCAACACCCAGAAGGAGACGAGATAGACACATGGTGTCTTTGGCAAAAATGCTCAGGATGGGCTCCTGAGTCGATATAGCCATGTCCGTCTGTCCGTGAACACATTTTTGTAATCAAAGTCTAGGTCGCAGTTTTAGTCCAATCGACTTCAAATCTGGCACAAGTATGTGTTTTTGCTCAGAATAGAACCCTATTGATTTTGGAAGAAATCGGTTCAGATTTAGATATAGCTCCCATATATATATTTCGCCCGATATGGACTTATATGGCCCCAGAAGCCAGAGTTTTATCCTAATTTGCTTAAAATTTTGCACAAGAAGAATAATTAGTACTATAGTCAAGTGTGCCAAATCTTATTGAAATCGGTTCAGATTTAGATATAGCTCCCATATATATCTTTCGCCCGATATGGGCTAATACGGTCCCAGAAGCCAGGGTTTTACCCCCATTTTGTTGAAATTTTGTACTAGGAGTACAATTAGTAGTGTAGTCAAGTGTGCCAAATTTTATTGAAATCGGTTCAGACTTAGATATAGCTCCCATATATATCGTTCGCCCGATTTACACTCATATGACCACAGAGGCCAATTTTTTGCTCCGATTTAGTTGAAATTTTGCACAAGGAGTAGAACTAGCATTGTAGCTATGCGTGCCAAATTTAGTTGAAATCGGTTCAGATTTAGATATATCTCCCATATATAGCTTTCGCCCGATTTACACTCATATGACCACAGAGGCCAATTTCTAACTCCGATTTAGTTGAAATTTTGCACAGGGAGTAGAATTAGTATTGTAGCTATGCGTGCCACACGCAGAGAAGAAACATGATTGCCACAATCATATTCGAAGAGCAAAATAATATGATAGCAGCTATTTTTGCGGCGACCATGTAACATTTTAACCTGCAACCATGTTGGCTCAGTGAACATGGTTCTAAGAAAAATACAATTGTCCTCATCTAAAATGTTATTATATTGATAAAAATAATTTTGTTTCCATTAAAAGACAATGGTCACGATCTAAAATGTTATGTTATTCGTCAAAAATGTTTTTCTTCTAGTTAAAAGAACATGGTCACAACCTAAAATGTTTTGATTTTTATGAAAAAACTTTTTTCGTCGTCGAAAAAAGGACGCCACTTGAGAAAAGAAAACACAAAATCAACTTTATTTATTTGTTTTTATTTATTTATAAACTAATTCATTGTTTATTTGTATTTATAATGTTGTGCAAGCAAACTTCAAATATTTTTACACACTCTAGTTTGGTTCAATTTCAACAATAAGAAATCATTCCATATTTACTTCGTGCCCATCAAATGTACAAACACAGACATCATATAACTGCAAATAAAAATAAATTATACCATATGTCAAAATGCAGAACAAAAACCAGGTACATTTGTTTCAATTACACTTTCCTTTTTTGTATTCACATAAAACCACGTGCCATTTCTGAATAAATAAATTAACACAAAACACAATAATTCCGTATTCTCCGTCCATTCCAAGAAACAATCAACACACAAAATGAAAATCGTGTGTACCTGCTCAATGTTTTTATAAAATTCTTGTCGCTGCAAAAAAATTAAATGGTCACGAAAACAATGTACATGGTCTTTATGGCCATGTAATGCTTGTAGACATATCTATACGTAAACTATAAAAATACTTTTTTCTTTGCAAAAAAGTAAAAAAAATTGAATGGCCAGGTACATGATTTTCCTGACCATATAATGGTCTCAAATTCTATCATTTAAATAATAGAACATGTTTGCGGCATTTGAGAACCATTTAAATGCTTATCGGTTCAGATTTTGATATACCTCCCATATATATGTTTTTCTGATTTCGACAAAAATTGTCAAAATACCAACATTTTCCTTGTAAAATCGCCACTGCTTAGTCGAAAAGTTGTAAAAATGACTCAAATTTTCCTAAACTTCTAATACACATATATCGAGCGATAAATCATAAATAAACTTTTGCGAAGTTTCATTAAAATTGCTTCAGATTTAAATGTTTCCCATATTTATACCCTGCGTCACACTGTGGAACAGGGTATTATAAGTTAGTGCATATGTTTGTAACACCCAGAAGGACACAAGATAGACACACCGTGTCTTTGGCAATAATGCCCGGGGTGGTCCGTCTGTCTGTGAACACATTTTTGTGATCAAAGTCTAGGTCGCAATTTAAGTCCAATCGCCTTCAAATTTGGCACATGTTCCTAATTTGGGTCAGAATAGAACCCTATTGATTTTGGAAGAAATCGGTTCAGATTTAGATATAGCTCCCATATATATCTTTGCCCGATGTGCACTAATATGGACCCAGCAGCGAGAGTTTTATACCGATTTGCTTGAAATTTTGTAGAAACATAACACTTAGTGGTATAGTCAAGTGTGCAAAATTTAATTGAAATCGGTTCAGATTTAGATATAGCTCCCATATATATCTTTCGCCCGATATGGACTTATATGGCCCCAGAAGCCAGCTTTTTGGCCGAACCTGGTTGAAATTTTGAACTAGGAGTACAATTAGTAGTATAGTCAAGTGTGCAAAATTTGATTGACATCGGTTCAGATTTAGATAAAGCTCCCATATATATATATTTCGCCCGATATGGACTAATATGGTCCAAAAAGCCAGAGTTTTGGCCCAATTTGGTTGAAATTTTGCACAGGGAGTAGATTTAGTATTGTAGCTATGCGTGCCAAATTTGGTTGAAATCGATGCAGATTTAGATATAGCTCCCATATATATCTTTCGCCCGATATGCACTTATATAGACCCAGAAGCCAGAGTTTTATCCCGATTAGCTTGAAATTTTGCACAAGGAGTACAATTGGTAGTATAGTCATGTGTGCCAAATTTGATTGAAATCGGTTCCGATTTAGATATAGCTGCCATATATATGTTTTTCTGATTTCGACAAAAATGGTCAAAATACCAACATTTTCCTTGTTAAATCGCCACTGCTTAGTCGAAAAGTTTTAAAAATGAATGAATTTTCCTAAACTTCTAATACATATATATCGAGCGATAAATCATAAATAAACTTTTGCGAAGTTTCCATAAAATTGCTTCAGATTTAAATAATTCCCATATTTTTTTACTAACATTGTGTTCCACCCTAGTGCATTAGCCAACTTAAATTTTGAGTCTACAGAGTTTGTAGAAGTCTATCAAATTCTGTCCAAATCGAGTGATATTTAAATGTATGTATTTGGGACAAACCTTTATATATAGCCCCCAACACATTTGACGGATGTGATATGGTAAATTTAGATCTATAAAGTGTTGAAGGGTATAATATAGTCGGCCCCGCCCGACTTTAGACTTTCCTTATTTGTTTTTTAATTGACTTTCAATTATTTTTTTTATTTTAATTTAATTGATACTATCATTTCTGTGATTGAAGACATTTCAATTAACAAGTACAGGGTGCGGCTAAAGTAACTATATGATTTGTTTTTTATATAACTATTGAATGGAATGAAAAAAAAAAAAAAGTTTTTTTTTTATTTATTATTTTTTATTATTTTTTTACATTAATTATGAAAAATAATATTAGTTAAATGAGAACCGTTTTCCCTAACGCAAAAATGTGCTCTTTTTGTGGCATTTTCCATAACTTTGTTGAGTGTTTCTTGTGGTATACGATCAATTTCTTCTTGAATGTTGTCCTTTAGTTGCTGCAAGGTTTGGGGCTTATTCACGTAAACTTTGTCTTTGAGATAGCCCCACAAGAAAAAATCCGGTGCAGTCAAATCTGGCGATTGTGGTGGTCATCTCAAATTTGACAAAAAATTTTCATTTTGATCAACGAGATTTAAAACTGATCTAGCATATTCCAAGCGCAATACGAAGTCCTCAGGATTTAGTTTTTGAACTAATTGGATTTTGTAAGGCAAGAGGTGCAAATCGTGTTTTAAAATTCGCCGAAGAGTGCGGTCAGAAAGCTGCAACTGGGAAGATCGTCTTCTCGTTGATGTCTTCGGATTTTCTCCGGATTTTCTTCGCTGTGCGACAAAGCACAGCATCAATATTTTCGGCCTATCTGCCAGTTCGAGGTCTGCCCGTACGTCTTGAATCTTCGACAGTCCCATATTCAGCAAAATTATTCACCAACGAATGAATGGTTGGACCCGTTGGAGCAGTTTTTACACCATAAAATCTTCTGTATGCACGTTGAGTATTAATTAACAGGTTGGCTGATAAGTCCCCGGTCTGATACATAGATGGCGTCGCTAGTATTAAATGCATATTATTTGTATATAGTACCAACCTTCAAATGATTCGTGTCCAAATTTGACGTCTGTACGTCAATTAGTTTGTGAGATAGAGCGTCTTTTGTGAAACAACTTTTGTTATTGTGAAAAAAAAATGGAAAAAAGGAATTTCGTGTTTTAATAAAATATTTTTTTCCGAAGGGAAAAAATACGGTGGAAGCAAAAGCTTGACTTGATAATGAGTTTCCGGACTCTGCCCCAGGGAAATCAACAATAATTGATTGGTATGCAAAATTCAAGCATGGTGAAATAAGCACGGAGGACGGTGAACGCATTGGACGCCCGAAAGAGGTGGTTACCGACGAAAACTTCAAAAAAATACACAAAATGATTTTGAATGACCGTAAGATGAAGTTGATCGGGATAGCAGGGGCCTCAAAGATATCAAAGGAACGTGTTGGTCATATCATTCATCAATATTTGGATATGCGGAAGCTCTGTGCAAAATGGGTGCCGCGCGAGCTCACATTTGACCAAAAAGAACAACGTGTTGATGATTCTGAGCGGCGTTTGCAGCTGTTAACTCGTACTACACCCAAGTTTTTCCGTCGATATGTAACAAAGGATGAAACATGGCTCCATAACTACACTCCTGAGTCCAATCGACAGTCGGCTGAGTGGACAGCGACCAGTGAACCGCGTCCGAAGCGTGGAAAGACTCAAAAGTCCGCTGGCAAAGTAATGGCCTCTGTTTTTTGGGATGCGCATGGAATAATTTTTATCGATTATCTTGAGAAGGGAAAAACCATAAACAGTGACTATTATATGGCGTTATTGGAGCGTTTGAAGGTCGAAATCGCGGCAAAACGGCCCCATATGAAGAAGAAAAAAGTGTTGTTCCACCAAGACAACGCACCGTGCCACAAGTCATTGAGAACGATGGCAAAAATTCATTAATTGGGCTTCGAATTGCTTCCCCACTCACCGTATTCTCCAGATCTGGCCCCCAGCGACTTTTTCTTGTTCTCAGACCTCAAAAGGATGCTCGCAGGGAAAAAAATTTGACTGCAATGAAGAGGTGATCGCCGAAACTGAGGCCTATCTTGAGGCAAAACCGAAGGAGTAATACCAAAATGGTATCAAAAAATTGGAAGGTCGTTATAATCATTGTATCGCTCTTGAAGGGAACTATGTTGAATAATAACAAGTATATACGGCCGTAAGTTCGGCCAGGCCGAAGCTTATGTACCCTCCATCATGAATTGCGTAGAAACTTCTTCTAAACACTGCCATCCACAATCGAATTACTTAAGTTGCGGTAACGCTTGCCGATGGCAAGGTATCTTAAAACCTCCTAACACCATCTTCTAAATTGTATGTAAGTCCAAAAAAGAGCGATCCAATACGTATATAATTCAGTTTGACAAAGTAGACATAAAATTTTGACAACATTTTCTACAAAAATAAAATTTTAACAAAATTTTCTTTAGAAATAAAATTTTCACAAAATTTTCTATAGAAATAAACTTTTGACAAAATTTTCTATAGAAATAAAATCTTGGTAGATTATTTTTGGCTCGAGTGGCAACCATGATTATGAACCGAATAAAATTTGAACAAAATTTTCTATAGAAATAAAATTTTGACAATGATGAAAATTTTATTATGAACCGAATAAAATTTTAACAAAATTTTCTCTAGAAATAAAATTTTGACAAATTTTCTATAGAAATAAAATTTTGACAAAATTTTCTATAGAAATAAAATTTTGGTAGACTATTTTTGGCTCTAGTGGCAACCATGACTATGAACCGATATGGACCAATTTTTGTGTGATTGGACCAATATTGGTATGGTTGTTAGCGACCATATACTAACACCACGTTCCTAATTTGAACCGGATCGGATGAATTTTGCTCCTCCAAGAGGCTCCGGAGGTCAAATCTGGAGAACGTTTTATAAGGGGGCTATATATAATTATGGACCGATATTGACCAATTCTGGCACGCTTGTTAAAGATCATATACTAACACCATGTTCCAAATTACAACCTGATTGGATGAAATTTGCTTCTCTTGGAGACTTCGCAAGCCAAATCTGGGGATCGGTTTGTATGGGGGCTATATATAATTATGAACCGATGTGGACCAATTTTTGCATGGTTGTTAGAGACCATATACCAATATCATGTACCAAATTTCAGGCGGATCGGATGAAATTTGCTTCTCTTTGAGGCTCCGGAACCCAAATCTGGGGATCGGTTTATATGGGCGCTATATATAATTATGGACCGATGTGGACCAATTTTTGCACGGTTGTTAGAGACCATATACCAACACCATGTACCAAATTTCAGCCGTATCGGATGCAATTTGCTTCTCTTTGAGGCTTCGCAAGCCAAATCTGGAGATCGGTTTATATGGGGGTCTATATATAATTATGGACCGATGTGGACCAATTTTGGCATGGTTGTTAGAGACCATATACTAACACCATGTACCAAATTTCAGCCGGATCGGATGAAATTTGCTTCTCTTTTAGGCTCCGCAAGCCAAATCTGGGGATCGGTTTATATGGGGGCTATATATAATTATGAACCGATGTGGACCAATTTTTGCATGGTTGTTAGAGTCCATATACCAACACCATGTACCAAATTTCAGCCGGATCGGATGAAATATGCTTCTGTTAGAGGCTCCACAAGCCAAATCTGAGGGTCCCTTTATATGGGGGCTATACGTAAAAGTGGACCGATATGGCCCATTTTCAATACCATCCGACCTACATCGATATGGGGTCTTAGACCAATATTTCGATGTGTTACAAACGGAATGACAAAGTTAATATACCCCCATCCTATGATGGAGGGTATAAAAACGAATTTTGATAAAAAAATGTGTTTTTCTTTGTTAGACCGGGGACTTATCAGCCAACCTATTACTCTATATAGTCGGAAATCGATATTTCGATGTGTTACAAACGGAATGACAAACTTATTATACCCCCATCACCATTCTATGGTGTTGGGTATAAAAAATTAAGTGGATCAATTAATTTCGTGATTGAATTAGAAAAATTTTCTTTGTGTGTAGGTACGAAGTTGAGCAACGTACAATTTTTGAATCATTTCTTCTTAAATTATTCACACATTATGTCTAAAAATTTAATAATTTTATAAATCATGCCAAGTTTTTTCGTTTTAAAATTTTGAGTCATTACCATAGAAAAATTTCTAAGCTCCGCCAATGGTTCTGTCCGAATTCTGGATGTATTTCAGACATTCAATTAGGATGTAAATTTTGAATTTCTTTATCATTCTTCCGAACATAGGATTCGAGAAGAGCCTAATGTTTCAAATGACCCATCTTCAAGTCTTATTTCTTAAGATTTTCATTTTTAGCAAAAAAAAAAAAAAAAACGACAACGACAACATCAAAAGGCTCAAAAACAACTCCCATTGGATTCATTAAAATCCATTGGATTAATAACAGTGCAGTGATTACCACTTGGTAATGGAATTCACCAGCCATAGCAATCAGCAGACATCTACTACACTTCGAAATGCGCGTATGTACTTTTTGATAAGAACTCGAGTACATATCCATTTGGGCCTGTCCATGGAGTATCTGTCCATAAGTATCTTCATCATTCAATCGTCGTTGTTGCTGCTGTCTCTGTCGTCGTCGTCAATGAATGAATGGCTTCACCCAAAAAGCACCACTCGTTGTCGTCATGGGCATCGTCGTCATCGTCTGCTTTGGTGGTACCTTTGGAAACAAGTCATCAAAAGTATTCGCCGCTTTTCGTAACAGGAAAACAGAAAAGTTTTCAAAATCAAACAGAGACTATACCATGGCCATACCATGTCAGACCTCCTCAAATGTGAAGGAGAGAACATCACTGGACAGATGCCGCCATCGCTGTTGCCGCTAACCAAAGAGACCCAGTCAGTCTTTGCGGCGGAATATAAAAACTTATCTCACCGTCATGGCCACACTACTCAACTCAACTCAGCAACTGAACTCCTCAAAACATTAACCCAAAAAACAACTTCAAAATTTGTGGCACCATTCAAAAATTTACCACCGTTCCATCATTCCATGTTCTTCAAAGAGAATTTCCGCACTCAATAATATCATCGCTTGAACCTGATGGAAGACCAAGAAGTATAACCAGAGCGTCGAACAGCACACACACACACACACACAACACATCACTGGGCCTCACCAGCCACTACCATTGCTCGCTCACTTGTGTGTGCATTTTACGACAGCAGAACTGAGCGACCGAAGACCATCACCACTTTGATGGTGGATCTTCAAAGCACATTTTCCGCTTTCCATGCCATGCTGCCACTGAGGGTAATGGTGGATGAGGAGGCCTATGTCGGCACTGACAAAAGTCTTAGAAAACGAAAACTACTCGTGGAACAAGGAGACGGAGCCGACACATATACCAGTGTACTTTATGCTTGGATCACTTACTCATTCTATGCTAGGGTTGCCAAATTGTGTTTGTTTTTTGTTTTCTGGGAAAAAGGAAAGCTGCCTTCGAAGGCATTCGACTAGTAGGGAGAAATGAAAATTTGATAGATTTGTGCCCTAAATTTAATTGAAGCAGAAGATATAATCTTTCGGGTGAGTCACAAAAATTTTCGCATGTCAAATTAGGTTGGTTTAGGTATAATCGCAGCCCATAAGTTTAGGCTCTCTTTGACTTTGTTTATCTCAACCACTTAGAGCAATGTCACCGGCATTACTGAGAGGGGGTAATTTGGATGAAACTGGGATTGAGCCATGATCCTTTGTATGCAAGACAGGTATGTTAACCGTTGCATCGCGGTGGCGGAACCTCTAGTTCAATGCCAGTTTTGGCCGAACACCAAAATGTCTTACAACGATGATTTAGGGCGACAATCTGTTAAGAAGCGGCATTAACCCTCTAATGCCCAATCCCGCCTTTAGACGGGCTTCATTAAATAAGGAAGATTTTAGTAAAACACACCTTAAGACAAAAAAAAATGAATAAACTTAAAAGAAAACTTAATTGAACCTGTTCAAGAGCCTTTGCAGCATATACTGAATTTTCCGTATAATTTTTTCTTGATTAGTTTTCTTGAATTTGTGTCCGTTAACATTGAATATTTAATCAGCTGACACAAAAATTGGGGCATTAGAGGGTTAAAACAGAAAATCGCACCAATGGGAACCAGAGATTTGTGGTTAGGTTCGGTTACAGTGACAATCCGATATTTTAGGATCTTCTAGACTATTCCTCCTTTTCAATGCATGCTGCCCGATTCTATTTTTAGCTTATTAGCAATGTGGTTTTGGTTGCTCTTATTTCCAAAAGCAACCAATGGAGTGGAGAAAGAAGAATTTCTTCCTCTTTCGGCGTGTCCTGTTATGGAGTCCTCATTTCGCAATGAATTCCCTAACAATTTTCCCTACCGTTCCGAGTTAATCATTTGATATTTTCCCTCCTCAAAGTGGGCCACTTTCGCCGTAGAAATTTACCTTCTAATGTCGCAATTTGTCACGTTTTACCTCTGGCTTCTCTCTGTGCTCGTCCTTAAGAGCACACTATTCTCTTCGTTTAAATATCGCGTTGTATTTCTTTTCGCAGCACAATCGGAAATATGAGAGAAATTGTTAAGACTCTACCTGATTATGAGGAAGATGTCCCTACATCTTATGAGAAGAGACGAACCGTAGCGAGCTGTTGCCAGCCAACGAGCAGGTAACCGACGGAGGCATGACCACAGTTGTCCCCACTCTATACAAGAGGTAGTACCGGTGCCAACTGTAGCCCCTCCGTCGTAAACTCATACATATCCCGCTGATTTATCCGTAACCAAAACAATATTATCATCGTCTTCCGCTATGGAGATTGACCCAAAAATTATGAGGGAAATTGTTGAGATTATGATAATGACGTCCCTATATCCAACGATGAGAGAATTGTTGTAGAATCTGGTGTTGCACCGCTTCTTAGCGAGCCATTACCAGCCATCGAGCAGGTTCCTGACGATGGGTTGACCTTATTCGTCGCCCCTTTACAAAAGGTAGAACCAACCCCAATAGTTGAGTCTCCTTTGGGGGTTGATACGGGTCCCGCTGATGTATCCGCAATTAAAACATCATTATCGACGTCTTCATCTACGGAAACTACTCCAAAGAATTCGTCCCTGAACGAAAGGGTTCATTCTAACATTTCAGTGTAGTAAGTATAAAAGGCAAAAGCACAATTTCCTGTAGTGCCGTAAAATTTTGGGTATGCGTTTGGAGCTACGATTGTGAGTAGTAGTTTGCAACAGTGTGTGTTCAAACTGTCTGCGGACTTGTAATAATCGCTAAAAGGTACTGCGAATGTGGAGAAGATCGCCATACGATGTTTTACTGCTCGGTGCTACAGCCTCGTCCTTTCGCTTCTTCGTACCAATAGTCCAAGAGAGTCTCGATAATTAAATCAAGACCGCCTGAGTCCCCGTCATATAAATTCGGTTACCATCTCTAGTTTTACAACATACGGTTGGTTTTGGACCTACCAATGTCTAACGAGGAGAGAGAATCTGTAGAAGCTAACGTTGCACCGGCTTTTAAATAGCCGTTACCAGCCAGCGAGCAGATTCCTTACGGCGGGATGACCACATTCATCGCCTCTTTACAAGACGTAGTACCGACGCAACCATTTGTCCTTCCGTCGGAGGCTGTCCTAGAGTATGGGTCCCACTGATGTATCCGCAACGAAAACAGCATTATGGACGTCTTCGCCTCTGGGGCATGGCCCAAAGAATTCTTCCCTGAACAAAAAGGTTCATTCGAACGTTTCAGTTTAGTAAGCGTGAAAGGCGAAAGCATACTTTCCAGTCGTTTGGAAAATTTTTGTGTTCACGTTTGGAGCAATCATTGCGCACCATAGTTTTGCATCGGGTCTATCAAATCACCTAAGAAAATCCCATAGGATCGACTTGTAATAGTCGCGAATGTGGAGAAGATCACCGCAAGCTTCTCCTCGAACAGTCACATCCACGTCCTGATCGTCGCATTTTTGTTCTGGACCCAAGTGCGAGTACGGATGATATTTAACAGCTTGACCCAGAGCTTACTTCTGCCATGACAGCACAGAAGAAATTTTGTCCACTGATTATTGTTACCCCCGAACAATATGAGGAATAGTTTGATTTTTATCTGCACGGATAACGGATCTGACCTGTGTTTTCATCGGGGTGGGTTCCAGATTCCACTAGAGAGCATTTCGAAAGTCTCCTTCTAGCCGACCCTCTATTTTATCACCCTTCCGAATTTGGTTTGGTGATAGAGCCCGACGCGTAAGGATCCGACACGTGTTTTCATCCCATCGGACTCCACTATAAAGTATTTTGTAAAATTTTGGGTATGCGTTTGGAGCTACGATTGCGAGTAGTAGTTTGCATCGGGCGTGTTCAAACTGTCTGCGAAAATCCCATATGATATCGATTTGTAATAGTCGCTAAAAGGTACTGCGAATGTGGGGAAGATCGCCATACGATGTTTTACTCCTCGGCGCTACAGGC
Source organism: Haematobia irritans (assembly GCF_050003625.1). Taxonomy (NCBI): domain Eukaryota; kingdom Metazoa; phylum Arthropoda; class Insecta; order Diptera; family Muscidae; genus Haematobia; species Haematobia irritans. The sequence continues at coordinate 216,932,001 of NC_134398.1, read as the reverse complement.
TCTTCCTTCCACTTCTTCGTACCAATTGTCGAAGAGAGTCTCGAAAATTAAATCAAGACCGCCTGAGTCCCCGTCATATAAATTCGATTACCATCTCTAGTTTTACAACATACGGTTGGTTTTGGACCTATTATTGTTCGTGCTATCTGGTCTTCATATCTGAGAAGGAGAGATAAATTGTAGCGAGCAGGTTCCGGAAGGCTGGATGACCACAGTCGCCACATATTTACAAGAGGTAAAAAAAAAAACAACATTATCAAAGTCTTCCCCTATGGGCACTGGGCACCCAAAGAATTATAAGGGAAATTGTTAAAATTATTGAGATGACGTCCCTATGTCTAACGAGGAGAGAGAAACTGTAGAAGCTAACGTTGCACCGGTTCTTAAATAGCCGTTACCAGCCAGCAAGCAGATTCCTAACGGCGGGGTGACCACATTCATCGCCTCTTTACAAGAGGTAGAACCGACGCCACCATTTGTCCTTCCGTTGGGGGCTGTCCTAGAGTATGGGTTCCACTAATGTATCCGCGACGAAAACAGCATTATGGACATCTTCGCCTCTGGGGCATGGCCCAAAGAATTCTTCCCTGAACAAAAAGGTTCAGTCGAACATTTCAGTTTAGTAAGCGTTAACGGCGAAAGCATACTTTCCTGTCGTTTCGAAAATTTTTGTGTTCACGTTTGGAGAAAACATTGCGCACCATAGTGTTGCATCGGGTCTGTCAAATCACCTAAGCAAATCCCATATGAGATCGACTTGTAATAGTCGCGAATGTGGAGAAGATCACCGCATGCTTCTCCTCGAACAGACACATCCACGTCCTGATCGTCGCATTCCTGTTCTGGACCCAAGTGCGAGTACGGATGATATTTGGCAGCTTGTCCCAGAGCTTATTTCTGCCATGACAGCACAGAAGAATTTTTTCCCACTGATTATTGTTACCCTGGAACAATATGGGGAATAGATTGATTTTTATCTGCATGGATATGGGAGCCGTGTTTTCACCACATCGTGGTGGGTTCCAGATTCCACTAGAGAGCATTTCGAAAGTCTCCTTCTAGCCGACCCTCTATTTTATCACCCTTCCGAATTTGGTTTGGTGATAGAGCCCGACGCGTAAGGATCCGACACGTGTTTTCATCCCATCGGATTCCACTACAAAGTATTTTGAAGTCCTCCCACTGGTCGATCCTCCATTTGATCGTCGTACCGGAGTTGGATTTGTCCTAGAGCCCGATGTGTAATGGGTGCTCGGATACGTGTTTTCACCCCATCCATGTAGGTTCTAGATTCCACTAGGGTATAATGTGAAGGTCTCCAGCTGGCCGACTCTCTAAATTTTCTGCAGTTGGTTTGGACCTAGAACCCGGCGTGTAAAGGATCCGACCTACGATTTCACCCCATTGGGGTGGTTTCCAGATTCCACTAGAGAGTATTATGAAGGTCTCCCGCAACAACGTGGAGAATAGATTGATTTTTTCTGCACGGGTAACGGATCCGACCCGTGTTTTCACCTTATTGCTGTGCATTCCACATTCCATTCCCTCTGTGGGAGCCACCGTGGTGCAATGGTTACCATGTGCGCCTTGCATACACAAGGTCGTGGGTTCGATGCTTCGACCGTACACCAAAAAGTTTTTTCAGCGTTGGATTATCCCACCTCAGTAATGCTGGTGACCTTTCTGAGTGTTTCAAAGCTTTCCTAAGTGGTTTCACTGCAATGTGGAACGCCGTTCGGGCTCGGCTATGAAAAGGAGGTCCCTTGTCATTGAGCTTAACATGGAATCGGGCAGCACTCAGTGATAAGAGAGCAGTTCACCAATGTGGTATCACAATGGACTGATTAGTCTAAGTGAGCCTGATACATTGGGCTGCCAACTTACCTCACTTAACCATTCCCTCTATTTTGTCTTCCTTTCGAAGTTGGTTGGATCCTAGAGTCCGACGTGTAAAGGTTCCGATCCGTGTTTTCACCACATCGTGGTGGGTTCCAGATTCCACTAGAGAGCATTTCGAAGGTCTACGTCTGGCCGACTCTCTATTTTGTAATCATTCCGGGATGATTTCATCTTGTCATCTTCTTATTGGCCTTTCGGTGTTGGTTTGATCCTAGAGCCCGACGAGTAAGGATCCGACATGTGGTTTCATCCCATCGGATTCCACTACAGAGCATTTTGATGGCCTCCCACTGGTCGATCCTCTTTTTTATCGTCCCTCCGGAGTTGGACTTGACCTAGAGCTCGACGTGTAACGGATGGTCGGATCCGTGTTTTTGCCCCATCCTTCAGGACTTTGATTGGTACTAGAGATCGACGTGTACCCAAGAGTCTTAAAAACACAAATCTGACGATATTTCAACCATGAAAATCCAATGTTGGTCATCCTGGCCAACACACTACCAACCCTTCGGTTCAACGGTTCTACCAGCAAATACAGAATGGCAGTATGTGTGGGAGCCACTGTGGTGCAATGGTTAGTATGCCCGCCTTGCATACACAAGGTCGTGGCTTCGATTCCTGTTTCGACCGAACACCAAAAAGTTTTTCAGCGGTGGATTATCCCACCTCAGTAATGCTGGTGACATTTCTGAGGGTTACAAAGCTTCTCTAAGTGGTTCCCCGCAATGTGGAACGTCGTTCGGACTCGGTTATAAAAAGGAGGTCCCCTGTCATTGAGCTTAACATGGAATCGGGCAGCACTCAGTGATAAGAGAGTAGTTCACCAATGTGGTATCACAATGGACTGAATAGTCTAAATGAGCCTGATACATCGGGCTGCCACCTAACCTAACCTAACCATGTGTGGCTCTTTCTCACCTCTAATTAAAGGGAATATCGAATCGGACCGAATTATTTGATATGGAATCAATTAGCCTTTTGCCAACAGGGAATTTTCATGAAATATAAGGCATATTTCCATCGAAGTCTTATGCCAAACTCCTTAAATTAATTCCCCTTGGGTACTCTTAAAACAAAAATCCCCAATATGTGATACCAAATACCTCTTAATAAGACAACCACGACAACAAAGGCAAACGAATTCCATATATGCCTCTTAAGAGTGTGCAAAAATAAGGCTGGAAGGCTAAATGTGTTTTGTCTTGTTCATGTATAAGTGCCGCCGAGAGTGCGTTAAGGGAGGGAGTCTCTTTTTTCCTTGTCGGCGTCATCCAAACGAAACGTTTGTCCATTGGTTGAGTTCTTTGCTCATTCGTTGTTGCATTATTAAAGACAAATGCCGCTTTTTGGATCAGGCGAACAGAAATGTCTTAGCAATAATAGAGACGACAACGAAAACTCAACAACATTTCTTCTTGCCATGAAGCAAATATAGCCAGCTGGCCGGCTCTCCCTTCGTCGTTTCGCTTCTTAGGAAGCGGTATTTTTATTTTGTGACGAATCTTCAAAGACTTGTTCCGCCGCTCTTGAGGCGGCAGCGGCGTCTCATGGCAGTTGCGGTATCAAGGCTTTAGTCACACGAACGAAATAAGAACTGTAAGACCCACAAACTTTGTCGGTTGCCTGCCAGCCAGCCAGCCAGCCAGCCAACCAAACGGCGGCAAAAATAAAAAATTGAGACAAAAAAAACACCAAGAAATTAAGACGTTTTTATTTTATAGCGATGCGCAATGTGTGTTAATGGCCAAATAAACCAAACATAGAGAGAGAGAGGGGCGAGGCGAGGAAGAAAAATTATATCCCAGGCACACAAATATAGTGAAGCCGCATTTTTTTTTTTCAATTTGGCTAGAAAGAAGACGACCTGCACTTAGCCAAGTAACATGCCAGACAATCAGTCGACTTTCTAGCCACTCAGTCACTTTGACGTCTAATAAAAATAAATTTTATGTCTAAAATATAGACACTGACCTTTTTTGTGAATAATTAATTGTAGCCACTCAAAACGAACACACAATGGGAACAATAAAATTCAAAAGCCCCACACACAAACACACATCGTGGGCTATGATAAAATTTTGAATTACAATACCCCCCACCATTGCCATTGTCTGAGACAAAAGAAAAAACAACAAACAAAATATTGGTCAATTGTTGTTTAACCATTTACGGAAACTTATGACAATTTCCGTTTAAGTCATCGTAGACTGCGTGGCTTTTGTGGTCATTGGTCTTGTTAGGATTATGTTGAACTTGGGGATAACCCTACGAGCACACACAAGCCTACAAAATTGATTCAGATATTTCATAGGTTATTAGGGTGCAATGGTCCGTTTAAGTCATCGGTCCGTTTAACTTGGGGATAACCCTACGAACACACAAAATTGAGTCAGATCTTAGATAGGTTATTAGGGAGCAACCATGGTGCAATGGTTAGCTGGCCGCCTTGCATACTTAGGATCGTGGGTTCAACACCAGTTTCAACCCAACACCAAAAAGTTTTTCAGAGGTGGATTATTCCTTCTCAGAAATGCTGGTGACATTTCTGAGCGTTTCGAAGATTCTCTAAGTCGTTTCCCCGCAATGTGGAACGGCGAGTACAAACGGCTATAAAAAGGAGGTTCATTGTCATCAGTGTTGCCAGTATTGGGGATATTTTTTTCGTGAATGGGGACAAACATTTAGAATTGGGGACTTTGGGGATTTGGTGGGGAATTTCTATAAATTTGGGGATTTTTTCCAAATCCGTTCAGTGTAATAAATCAGGTTTGCAATAATGATTTTCATGAGATTCGGTTATTTCTACATTACTATAAATGACACAAATGAAGCATTTGGACAGAAACGGACACAGGTTTTTATTTTGGGGACCCATTCCCTAATTTATAATTTTACGCAGCAAGGTTAAGACGTTGCGAAATCATTTCGTGAGGACTCGGACCTAAATGTTGTCCTCTCATCAGTATTCATCCTCTCATCAGTATTCATACCCGATAAATATAGAAATGATGAAGTTGGTTCACCTTCATATTAGTCTACCGCCCAATTTTATTACTTGAGTATTTAGAAATAAATTTTAGTCCATAAATACATGGTGAACGAACTCGCATTTTTCGAACATTTTGAAGCCAATCAATAGTTTCCTCGTGTTGTGTTTCGAAATCTTGATCTTATTGGAGCTCACAAGCTGGTATGAACGAACTCGCATTTTTCGAACATTTTGAAGCCAATCAATAGTTTCCTCGTGTTGTGTTTCGAAATCTTGATCTTATTGGAGCTCGCAATCTGGTATGACAATAAATTTAAATATTTTTTTTTTTAATTATTACCGATATTCTACCGCAGAGCCTATTTCTTTATTTTTTAGTTTTTTGGGGATTTTTTGGGGGGTTTTTGGTTTAAATTGAGGATTTTTGGGAACGAAAGCGTCGTAATTTGGGCAGAAGAGCCAGAACAATACTGACAACACTGCTTGTCATTGAACTAAATATAGAATCGGACAGTACTCAGTGGTAAAAGAGAAGAAGTTGGACCTGAAATATCGGTCTGCCCCTAATCAGACCTGAACTGACCTTCTCAGATTATCCAAATAAAGCAAGTTGATACTCTATCTCCCACGAAATTCTGAACTAAATATGGTATCGGACAGAACTCTGTAATAAGAGAGAATTTTCTACAGAAATAAAATTTTGACAAATTATTTTCTATAGATGTAAAGTTTTGACAAAATTTTCTGCAGGAATTAAATTTTGACAAAATTTTTCATAGGAATAATATTTTGACAAAATTTTTCATAGGAATAATATTTTGACAAAATTTTCTATAGAAATAAAATTTTGACAATATATTCTATGGAAATAAAATTTTGAGCAAATTTTCTATAGAAATAAAATTTTGACAAAATTTTCTATAGAAATAAAATTTTGGCAAAATTTTCTATAGAAATAAAAATTTGACAAAATTTTCTATAGAAATAAAATTTTGACAAAATTTTCTATAGAAATAAAATTTGTTGTTTTTTTTGATCTCAGCTTAAAGCCATGCATTGATTAAACTACAAGTGTAGCTTAACCAACAGAGGAAAATTATGCTTGTCAAATTTATTTGGGCAAAGCCCTATAGACTGCAAGATGGTTGGATGTACAGCTGTTTCGGAATTACCACATTCCTCATCAGCATCCTCTACTTGCAGTAAAACTATCAACCAATTATCAGAATAAATTCGGGTAATTCACTCAACCCAAAGTGAACTACACTTGAACCTCCCGAAAAAGGGTTTGATAGTCGGCTACTGCCTAAACAAATTTGCCAGCCAGAAATAAAATTTTGACAAAATTTTCTATAGAAACAAAGTTTTGACAAAAGTTTCTATAGAAGTAAAATTTTGACAAAATTTTCTATAGAAATAACATTTTGACAAAATTTTCTATAGAAATAACATTTTGACAAAATTTTCTATAGAAATAACATTTTGACAAAATTTTCTATAGAAATAACATTTTGACAAAATTTTCTTTAGAAATAAAATTTTGACAAAATTGTTAATAGAAATAAAAGTTAGACAAATTTTTTTAGCATAGAAAAAAAAAAATTTGACAATTTTTTTCCATAGAAAAAAAATTTTGACAACATTTTCTATAGAAATAAAATTTTGACAAAATATTCTATGGAAATAAAATTTTGACAAATTTTTGCTATAGAAATAAAATTTTGAAAAATTTTTTTTTCCATAGAAATAAAATTTTGACAATTGTTTTCTTATTTTTGACAAAAATTTTCTACAGAAATAAAATTTTGACAAATTTGTTTCCATAGAAATAAAATTTTGACAAAATTTTTCATAGGAATAATATTTTGACAAAATTTTTCATATTAATAATATTTTGACAAAATTTTCTATAGAAATAAAATTTTGACAAAATCTTTATACAGAAATACAATTTTGACAAAATTTTCTATAGAAATAAAATTTTGACAAAATTTTCTATAGATATAACATTTTGACAAAATCTACTATAGAAATAAAATTTTAACAAAATTTTCTATAGAAATAAAATTTTGACAAAATTTTGTATAGAAACAAAAATTTTAAGAAAATTTTTTATAGAAATAAAATTTTGACAAAATTGTCTATAGATATAAAATTTTAACAAAATTTTCTATGAATTCAATTTCATCAAAAAATTAAAATTTCGTGTAAGTTCGTATAAAACATTTAAAATTCGACATACGTATAATACAAGGAATATTTATGTTTCTTTCGAAGAAAAATAAAAACAGTTTTTTTCATAAGAACCACAAAAATTGATTGAAATGTGGTAGAATTTAGGTAAAATTTTCATCAAATTTTGCTAGATTATTTTTGGAACGGGTGGCAACAATGTCTAGGAATGTTATTTAAGGAGATATGGCGCTTAGAATTGTCGGCAATAAGTAAAATATCGATAAATGTGTTATCGATCTCATTAACAAGCTGCAGATCTATTACGTCTTCGAACATAACTTATGCTATGGCCAATATCTGGGATATGTCTCGCATAGTTGGACACGAGCACTATCGTACGTACAAATTTATAGTATGAACGGCGCATTTCATATACCTAAGCCAGTAGATGGCTTGTTGCGCTCTAATTCCTAAACAAAGTAACTCGCTATATATTTTTTTAATTTCATTGTTAAAAAATGTCAGAAATAGCATAAAATTGTAAAACTCTCAGAAATGTCACCTGCATTACTGAGAGGGGATAATCCACCGTTGAAAAAACTTTTTGGTCGAAACTGGGTTTGAACCAACGACCCTGTGCATGCAAGGCGGGCTTACTAACCATTGCATTACGGTGGCTTCCTATGTGTATCGACGCTTTGGTGAATTCAACCAAGGCCGTAGTTCATTCCAAGACGAATTTCGTGAAGGTCGTCCCAAATCAGTTGTTAATCCGGAAACCATTGATGCCGTGTGCCAAGTGATCTTTCAAGATCGTTGTGAGATTGAGAAAACCTTAGGCATTAGTGGGACCAGCATATATTTAATATTGTATGAACATGGACCGTCAACAAAATGTGTTTGCTTTGGATTCCATACAATTTGCCAAATCCAAAAAATCCACGCGCACAAAACACTTCCAAGCAAATCATCACATTTTTTTCGGAAAAACTTAACATATCGCAATCGTACCACCAGAACAACGCAGAGCAAACAATTCTGAGTCTCTTCCAAGAGATCAAGAAAACCAACGGCCGAAAACGGAACACTCTTCACCTCGACAATGCGAGCTCTCACACATCGGATCAAACAACTGCATTTTATAGTACTGGAAACATCGATTTGATGGATCACCCGCAGTATAGTCCTAACTTGGCACCAAATGACTTCATTTTATTTCCGTACGTAAAAAAAAATAAAAAATGAAAATTCATGGTTTGGATATATGTACCTCAATCAGAGCGGCAAAATTGTTTCAAACGCATGCAAAAATGTATAGCTCTTAATGGGGAATATTTTGAAAAACAATAAAGCGATTTTCGATGATATTTTTTTTTTCTCTAAAGGTGGGTATTAAGTTCGAGTTTAGCCGCTAAAATCGTCATTTTTTCACGATTACTTTTCTTTAATAATCCATTTTAAGGAATACAAACTTTGTGACAATTTGCTTTGGGATATTCCCCATCAAGTTATAATCAAATCTGCAACAAATATGTATAATTTTATGGCTTTTTTTACTGATTTAGTTTTCACTTTACTGAAATTTAGCGGCTAAACTCGAACTTAATACCCACCTTAATCCCGAAATATATAAGGCAAACATCGTATCAGTTTTTTTTCGATGGAATTATTAAATCGGCCGTTTTTCATAAATTTATTAGTCATAAATTTATTTAAAACCATTTTATTTCCAGTCCATCCAAAATCACTTCTGGAAATTGACTTTTTAGAGAAGCAATCTGGTATCCTTGCTTTTAACAATTTTCCTTGCATATTTTTAGGCGATGAATTGGATGTTTGAGTAAAATTTTTTATTTTAAAGCCATTTTTCCTTAATATTGTGTGAATAACGTATAGTAAAATTTATTTTTTATAATTTATCCTCCATATTAGATCAATATTTTTTTACAGTGTAGAGTAAAACTTAACCGACCTATATCAACATCTACTCGAATCGAAATCTCAAAAGTTTCTTCATCAATACAAAGAGAGCCACAAAGCATTTCAAACCTAACAAAAACAACAACAACACCAACAACGAAACAAAAACAATAACAAATGAAATGATTTCCGTTTCTCGTTTTCCCACATTACAATGTTGGGTGTATGGGGGTAAGTTTTTCCCACCAACACCATTATTTTCATATTAAACAAAAAGAGTTTCTTTGATGTTGCCATTCCGCAATGGAATGTAGCAGCAGCAGCAGCTTAGGAGGCTAAGCGTCATCGAAGGCGGCATGGAATGTGTCTTCAAAGAAGTTTTCGGCTTCCAATACCAGGAGCCCATATGTGTTAAGTTGGTATCGGTCATGTTGGAATGTAGCAGTTGTTGTTTTCTTTTTTGTTTTTGGTATTTTTTGGCAATGACATCATGACACTCGCAACTATTATACGGAGTAGACAAATGTTTGGTGTCATGGTTTTATTTCGATGACTTTTTGTGGTTGAAAGTTGTCTTGGTAAAAAGTGTGATGGCGCGTCGCTGATGTGGTTGTTGTTGTTTTTAAATTTGGTGTGAACTTGACTTTTAGGGGTAATTTTACGCACACACTTGGCCGTGACCAGAGACACAGGGAGAGAGAGAGAGTACATGTGATGGTGAAAAGTTGGTTTGAAGACATGAACGAATTTGTAGAGAGTGTTATTGAAATTCAGGTGTAAGTAAAAGTTGAGAAAGCATACTAGGGTTTAGTATAATGGAAAATGAGTCGAATTTAAAGATGCGTCTTCTTTAAAAAATTACATTTTTCTAGGGACCTATCTACACTGAAGAAACAGTGAAGCCACAAGAAATAAAGGAAATTTTGGTTAATTTTAGAAAATTTAGATTATTAAACAAAAAAAAAAACAGGTTTAAAAACGCTGACATCATGACATCATATTTTTTGACAAAATCAAGAAAATTTTTTAGGCATAAATAATTTTTTGCGCTTGTTAAATTAAATTTTATAGTTGAAGGAAAAACTTAGAGTTCAAATTGCAAGAATGTTTTAGTGCTATTTGCATTTGCAGTAAAATTTACAAATTTAGAGAAATAATGAACTATTTTATGAAAAGTACGAATTTAGTAAATCTTTATTCTTCATTTGTTTATATTTTTTCAAGTTTTTTAGTTCATTTAACTAACTTACGCAAACAACTATTAATTCCATGAACTAAAATAAAGTTAAATTGGCTTTAGTGAAATAGAGGGATCACTTTTTTGGAGTGTAACTTTAAATCTAGGAGTAAAAAGATTAAAATTAGGATACATACATCATTTATAGAATTTTCATTCCCTTTTCGCGTACAAACAACTGCCTCTACAAAAATTCATAGTATAGCATATACTTCAAAGTAAAAAATGTTTTCTTAAATCCAAAAAAACAAATCTTTTAACTAAAGATGCAAAATTTTCAAAATAAATATTAGACTATATTTGAAGTGAATCCAAAGACGAGTTCTTTACTTTGTTTTCTTTACTTTAGGGAAATTTTTCCTTAATTCAAGGACATTTTCTATAGAAATAAAATTTTTTGACAGCAAAATATTCTATAGAAGTAACATTTTGATAACATTTTCTATAGAAAAAAAATATTGACAAAATTTTCTATAGAAATAAATTTTTGACAAAATATTCTATAGAAATATATTTCTCCAAAATTTTCTATAGAAATAAAATTTTGACAAAATTGTTTATAGAAATAGAATTTTGATAAAATTTTCTAAAAAAATTCAATTTTGACTAAATTTTCTATAGAAGTAAAATTTTGAAAAAATTTTCTATAGAACAAAAAAAAAAAATTTAAAACATTTTATTTCAAAATAAAATTGCGACAAAATTTTCTATAGAAAATTGACAAAATTTTCAATAGAAATAAAATTTTGGGAAAATTTTCTATAGAAGTAAAATTTTGACAAAATTTTCCATAAAAATAAAATTTTAAGAACATTTTCTATAGAAACAAAATGTGACAAATTTTTCTATAGAAATAAAATGTTGACAAAATTTTCCATAGAAATAAAATTTTGACAAAATTTTCTATAGTAATAAAATGTTGACAAAATTTTCTATAGAAATAAAATTTGGACAAAATTCTATATAGAAATAAAATGTTGACAAAATTTTCTATAGTAATAACATTTTGGCAATATTTTCTAAGAAAAAAAATGTTGACAAAATTTTCTATAGAAATAAAATTTTCACAAAATTTTCTATAGAAATAAAATTTTCCCAAAATATTCAATAGAAATAATATTTTTACAAAATTTGCTATATGTTAAAAATTAAATTTTGACAAAATTGTCTATAGAAATAAAATTTTGACAACATTTTCTAAAAAAAATTAAATTTTTACTAAATTTTCTAAACAAAATTAAATTTTTACTAAATTTTCTATAGAAGTAAAATTTTGACAAAATTTTCTATAGAAAAAAAATTGAAAAACATTTTATTTCAAAATAAAATTGTGACAAAATTTCCTATAGAAAAGAAAATTGACAAAATTTTCTATAGAAATAAAATTTTGGGAAAATTTTCTATAGAAGTAAAATTTTGACAAAATTTTCCATAAAAATAAAATTTGGACAAAATTTTCTATAGAAATTAAATTTTGACAAAATTCTGTATAGAAATAAAATGTTGACAAAATTGTCTATAGAAATAAAATTTTGTCAAATTTTCTATAGAAATAAAATTTTGTTGTTTTTTTTTTTTTTATTTCAGCTTAAAACCATACATTGACTAAACTACAAGTGTAGCTTAACCAACAGAGGAAAAGAATTTTTGTCAAATTTATTTGGGCAAAGCCCTATAGACTGCAAGATGGTTGGATGGACGCACGTTTCGGAATTACCACATTCCTCATCAGCATCCTCTAATTGCAGCAAAACTATCAACCAATTATCAGAATAAATTCAGGCAGTTCATTTTGAAAATTTTCTATAGAAATTAAATTTTGACAAAATTCTCTACAGAAATAAAATTTTAAGAACATTTTCTATAGAAATAAAATTTTGTCAAATTTTCTATAAAAACATTTTGACAAAATTCTATATAGAAATAAAATTTGGACAAAATTTTCTATAGAAATAAAATTTTGACAAAATGTTCTATAGAAGTAAAATTTTGACAAAATATGCTAAAGAAATAAAATTTTGACAAAATTTTCTATAGAAATAAAATTTTAACAATATTTTCAATAGATATAAACTTTTATTTGTTCTTTTGATCTCAGCTTTAAAACCAATCCCTTTACTAAACTAGAAGAGTAGCTGAACGAACAGAGGAAAAGAATGTTTGTCAAATTTATTTGGGCAAAGCCGTATAGACTGCTGTTACAGACATACTGGATGTATGTCTGTAACATTTTATGAACTAAACGTAGGTATAAAGTTCAATGACCGTACTCATAAATTCAATATGAACTAAGGCAAAAGAAAATTTTCGTACAATTCCCAAAAATAGTAAGAAAGAACTACAATATGGTTAAAATGGTCATGATTACTTTTAGTAAATTTTTTCTTCTTTGAGAGGGTGTAATTTCGTGAGTTGTAATTAGGTTAGGTTAGGTGGCAGCCTGATGTATCAGGTTCACTTATACTATTCAGTCTATTGTGATACCACATTGCTGAACTTCTCTCTTATCACTGAGTGCTGCCCGATTCCATGTTAAGCTCAATGACAAGGGACCTCCTTTTCATAGCCGGGTCCGAACGGCGTTCCACATTGCAGTGAAACCACTTAGAGAAGCTTTGAAACCCTCAGAAATGTCACCAGCATTACTGAGGTGGGATAATCCACCGCTGAAAACCTTTTTGGTGTTCGGTCAAAGCAGGAATTGAACCCACGACCTTGTGTATGAAAGGCGGGTATGCTAACCATTGCACCACGGTGGTGAGTTGTAGTTAAAAAGTACACCAAGCCATTAAATTTTCGTGGTTTTAACACCGCTCTGTGGAAATCTCAAAATATGGAGTAAAATTTATTTCAATTTTCGCACGAAGTAGTTCATACTTCCTATGAAACAGTTTACTTTTTTTCTGTGTAGCTTCAGCCTTTATGTACTCATTTTCATTTATCCTCTTCCATTTGCATAACTGGCAACAATGTTTGTCGCTCAAAGGACCCATGAAACAAAAACACAAAAAACTATTTACTATTCAGCAGAACATTATTTGTCTTTTCAAATGATACTTTGATATCTAACATAATGGCAGAGTCCAACCCCAATTGCTATTTGCTACCACCCCAAAAAAATGCACGTTTAATATTAAAACTATTGCATAGTCAAAAATAACAACTAACATAGAAAAATACAAAAATGTGATGGATTTTGAGATAGCTTTCACAATTCATGATAAAGGTAAAGCAAGCGGTAAATGTCTTTGATGATGATTGAACATGCCGCCGCTATTGAGAACCCGACCAAAAAGAAATGCGTAATTAATTTCCTCTTAGATATGATGATAGAAGGATACCATTTCCACCAATTACATTGTTAGGTGACTTTTACTTACGTATAGGTTCCAACAAGTGCCCAGGATAATGATTATACATGCTGTATTGTTTGAGAAATTTCAATGTTCTTTGAATAATTTTTACGATCATAGAAAATTGCTATTCTATTTTTTGGCATAGAATTTCTTATTTGACTTCAGTCCTGAATTTATGAAATCCTAATACATAATGCGGAACAAGTCTTTGATGTTGCAAGGTGAAATTTGTTTTGTGGGTTAAAGGATAATTATCAATTTGTTCCGTAGATTTTGTGCATTTCAATGTTACAGTGATGGCTTAACAATATCCCCGAGTTAGTTTCGCTTTCTTTATTGACATTCAATAGAATGTCTTCATCATTCAACCATATAATGAAAGAGGTAAAATCGTCCATTTGTCATCCACATATCATATGACTATTGATTATTAACAACTCTCACCTGCCATCATCAAAGAATTCCTCCGCATGTTCTACCAAGTCTTCATAAATTGAAGGATCTACTCAAATACATTAGGGAGTGACAGATGTTTGCATGTATATCCTGGATACAAAAAGGACATTCTTTAGCCATAGAATTGGTGTTAATGAAGTATCAATATACAGATGTTATCTGCATTTGAATTACGCCTGTCTTTGAAACCATTTTCAAAGGCAT